>NC_091124.1:177967950-178267950 GCF_040183065.1 Periplaneta americana
AATTATCCAGAATCAAGTAGAACCAATAGAAAATGAACATAATTGTGATGCTGAATACAATGGTAAGCGTTAACAATAAACATATACTCACACGTCATTAGTGATAATTGCATATGAACTGTTAAATCAGTGAAGTAAAGAAATATCGTTTTGAAAATCTGAAATTATTTCTGAGTATTAATACGAAATAATAGTCAAATTCTTACGTTAATAAGCACATATCTTCTCTTTATTGCGGATGTAGCGCTGATATTAATATCAATCGTTTTAGTATTTATAAACATAATCTATTCTAAACAATTAAAAATGCTGAAGTGGTCATTGCCAGTTAATTGTTTTCACTGCACATATATCTCTATACCAGAGGTCTCCAAAAAGCGTATCGTCATTCGTGCTCTCGATGCTGCCCTCCGAACACAGTGTGCTGTAAGGCTAGAGAAGGGGAAGAGACTCGTACCTCAAGAGATTGGAGCGATCAGTGGGGGCTCGCGGCAACGGTCTGCTTAAATTTACAAATAATATCAACAGAATAAGAAATATCCTACGTTTGTATATTATTTTGACATACTATGAAGTGGAGCCCCTTCTGTTGCTATGGACACAACCATTGCAAATTCAACCTCTTCTGTTCTATGGTGCCTTTCAGTGCTTGAAAAAGATCTTCTCCAGTTGTATTTTGTAATTACATCTAGAAGACATTCAGACACAGTAAAATGTTCATTAACTCCTCGGATGAAAATGGCTAGGTGAGCTTTGTCATTTCTATCTGTGCTTTCGTGCAATGCAAGTGAGTAAGCTACAAACTGATTGTGGTTTCGACTTCAGATTCAATTACATTTGCAGTCTTGAAATTCCTTCTCTGAACTGTAATTGGAATCATTTTAATTTTCTAAACTTTGACTTTGTTCTGGACACATAATTTAGTAACGTCCTGTATGCACGATTTTACAAATGATGCTTATGTAAAAGGCTTCATTGATATTTCAATATTCCAAGCTAAAACATAGCTAGCAAAAAGCTTTTTTGTTTAAGACTGAGGACACGTGTGTGATTTGTGTTTGTATTTTCTTGTTTTATATTTATCAAAATATTTGTAGGCCTACGAATTTCATCTAAAATTAAACGAAACAATATATGTTTGTCATGCGAAACTGAGTGTAAACGTATCTGTAATATACTGATTATTATGTATAACCAACAATCATACAGATAGCCCCAAAATAAATTATTTTCACATGTCCAACATTCCTGTAATTGTATGATATTCTTTGTGAAGAGTCGAGTATTGTCGTCGCATGTTGAATTTTAACACATCCTTAAGAATTTTCGAACAAATTAAGCATTTCACATTCTTCCCACTAACTCAAAAAAAAAAAAATTCTCTTCCTATTCATCCTTGAATGTACTACGTCCATGATTAGAAGACATTGTGGAAAGGTGGAACACGCCGACCAACACAATGATAATGGCAGTCCGCCACTGCTCTTCGTTTACGCATAAACATTGAGTACAGTACAGGTGGAGATGGGTGAGGCGGAGCGCGCTCATTACGTACTGGCTTCGGTTCCGTTCAGGGGCTTACTCGCGAGTACGCTTTTGGAGAGTCTGCTCTATATAATAATGCAGCTAGTAACATAATATGTTCTCTGGCAGCTATGATTCACGCTGTAACAGGATGTTAAGGATTTAACTATGGGAATAGGTTGTGTTAATTTAACAGTGGATTTAGCATAATGATAATAGTAACAACAGTTGATGAAACATCTCTTCCGTTAAGTTTACTGTTAAAATGCCTTAACGAGATATTAAATATTTAAAACAGGTTGGTGAAACTGGGCTCTAGTCTTTTAATAAGTGCCTAGTAATTAAATAAAAATTGGGGAACGGATTATTATACACTGAAAGGTAGAGATGATGTTTCAAATAGGCTAACTGATTTTTATACATAAATAAGAGTTGCCGAAACAGATGAAAGTTCAGTCTCATATAAACAACTGTGACGATTCAAGGCTGCATCACGTTCAGAGTTGATCACTCCCGATGTCTTGATCGTTCATTACAAACGGTCAACGACGTAGGTAATATTGTCGTGCAGGTTTTCGGCTTTGCGGGCGCTGTTAGTCTTGATTTCTCGATCGTAGTTCAGCTCTAGTACTTGGTATATTAGAATATCGTAGGTCGATATATTTACACCTGTGGTGTTTTAAGGTTCAGGTAAAATGTTTTAACTATGTTAGATTTCGTAATTAAATTTTCTGAACTGTTAAACATTATACTGAACTGTTAAACCAACTAGTAACCCGCATATCTCTAAAGCAGGTATGCTCATTCTCTGACTCCCGATTACGTTCTGTAATCACAACCTTCCAATGTAGAGCGTGCTGTTCCTTGTTCGAAGCTCGACGGATGGCTGCGGAAGGCAGTTCAAGTACTTAGTAAACGCACGAACAGTGCGGGACAATGACACAGTCAAAGCCTTCTGTAAAGCCACGTTCACACTTTTCAAGTAACCTGAATTCAAGTCTCAGTTCAGACATATTCAAGTTATTTTGTTTTCAAGTAGTACAAAATGGCGTCGGTGGATGTTGTGCAATTAGGAATTTCTGTAGTACCAAACCTCCGTGCCAGGGAAATGATAAATATATTGAAGAAATGAAAGACGCGTTGTTCAGTATGGGTCAGGAATTAGCTTAGTTAGAGAAATACACGACCATTGACCATTACAAATAGAATAAGTTAAATCTTCACTCAGATTTGATAATTCTTATCGCAAATGTAATAAAACATAAGCGAGTCTGATTTACCATAATTGAAAATGATTATCTTGAAGCTGTTAGAGTTCCCAAAAAAAAAAAAAAAAAAATCTATCGACTACACTGAACCATGCCAGTTTCGGCGATAAACGTCATCCCTTCAAGCAACGCTCTTCTTTTCTTAATCTCTCTTATCTTCCTTACTTCTTTTCTGTCTACAGTTTAATGGTTTTTATTATTGCCTTTCATAGGCTATATCGTGTGTCCACGTTAAAATCTCTGCTGTTCAGTTCTACAATGAACTCTTCCTTCCTTGGCAACTTCCTTTGCATTTCTATTACGAAACTTTGCAGTTTCTATAATCCGCAGGCCTTCGTGAATTTTATACAACTTCAGAAACTCAAATATTTGGTCACTATTTCATTTACTACTGTTCTCTATTATTTTTACATTCCCAGTAGAACAGAAAAACAATCAGCTGTTAATTTAATGCTCTTAAAACAGTTGTTAATTTGAATTCCCGCGCTTTACTCCTTGAATTCAAGTTATCAAGTGACGTTCACACTTTTCAAGTGTCCTTTCAAGTCAAGTAAAAAGTAGAAAGGGATCCAACTTCACTTGAAACTTGAATTCAAGCCGTTAATTGATTTCAAGCCAACTTGAAACATAATTCACACTTTTCAAGTTCGTGTTTCAAGTGACTTGAATTCAAGTTACTTGAAAAGTGTGAACGAGGCTTAAGCAAATGACCATTCCGTACAGTGTGGGAGGAAGACTATTTTTGTTGTGAAAACATAAAGTGTTTACTATGTTGTAAGGTGTTGTCAGGAATACTACTGAGCAACATAAAACATACGCTCTGCCATCCAGAACATGCCGAAGTGAGAGGGAAGCTGTTTTCTGTAATATGTATTCGTATACCAACGTTATTATTATTATTATTATTATTATTATTATTATTATTATTATTATTATTATTATTATTATTATTATTATTATTGTGATTTTATTCCAACAAAAATACATGTTATGATAAAATAACTTTTCAGAGCCACTACAGTTTCAAGAATTGAAAGCTCTTAATGAAGGGCCAAACATTGAAGAGAGTCGAACAATTTAGAGTCTGTGTTTAGGAGCAAGTTATGTAGCGTGTTGGGAATTAGCCAAGGCATTAAAACCCTTCACGGATGGTGAACTTGTAAAGACATGTATGGTGCCTGAACAAAATATAGTTAATTATATCTCTGTACTGGAACAACTCAAATTTGAATTCACAGAACATAGATTTAGTGATTTTAGACGTATGGAGAGTGATATTAATCTTTTTGTTAATCCTTTCATAGTAAATTTAGTACAATCCGTGAGAGTGCAGTTCCAGGACGAGTTAATTGATTTACAAAATAACGTAGAATTCGAAACTAAATGCAGAGAATATGACTTGACAAGCATAGAAGTATTAAAAAATAAAAAAAAAATAAATATTCCAATTTGAGCATATTCTCTATCACTATGTTAGCTACCTTTGCCTCGACATACGTGCACGAAGAATTATTTTAGAAAATGAAATTTGCTAAATCCAAACACAGATCCCGATTAACAGAGGAGCATCTTTCGAGTCAGCTGCGCATTTCAGTAAATTTGTTGGAAATAGATTTCCGATTACTTGCAGAAAATAATCCGCATGTTGAATAGACTGCAATGTACGATAGAATATGAAAATAACATTATCTATGATATAATAATATCATAACTATATTAAATATAATACACAATGTAATAACTGAATATTACAGTGTATACTCTTTCCTTTTTCAAATTCAGTTTATTATCCATATTTGTAAGAGTATGAGAGCGATGCCACAGGCGGTGCTGCAATGTAGTTGCGGAGCCCAGTCCGTACACTGTGTGTGTTATGCAGTGCAGCATCATCCGTGTAATCGGAGCTTTTACAATTTTGAGCATACATGCTCTAAAGTAATCCATCACTGATGAAGGAGGCGTGTTTATTTATGATTACAAAAATTGCTTACGGGTCTTAGTAGTCTGAAAACACCTAAATCTGTTGTTCGTTGATTTGTTCACTTTTGAAGCACACGTGCTCGGAAATAAAATACCCCAGAAATTACCATAAATCACAGAATGCTTCCTTTCTTGGGTCTCAGATTCTGTTGCTTGTTAGACGTACATAGGTGCGGTAGCAAAGTGTGGGAGAGAAAGTCAAATGTTTCGCTTGTATCTTTGCGGTCCGCACGCCTTTTCTCGTGTTCAATGGAGAGAACCGTTACATTACATAAACGATAAAAATGCTAAGGACAGGGGCGGTTGTAATGCCGACAGGACGTGGGTCGAATGAGAGATGTGACCCAGTATCGAATATGTACGAAATCGTAGCCCTTGATCATTAGCATTGTTTGTTTATCCGTCCTCAAACGATCCATGTGCATGTAGAATTATCTTGGGTGTTCAAATGTTTACGATGTTCTCAATTCTTTCTGTGAGCTTCGTTGGGAGGAAATAAATTGAAAAGTACCAAGTCATAAATAAATGTATATTGAAAAAAGACAGAAATATAAAGGGATATTGAAGGTTTCAAGAAAAATATTATTGTTACGTGTTCATTTACAATTTGAACATGTATATTTCTCTTAATACGTAATATACGGTGCCTTCATTTCCCATAATTACTATGGCCTTGGAACACAACTATGGTCCACGATACAACCACAGTCTACTATATATAGTCACGAAGCTTAATACTTACTAAATATGCAAACGTAGACAGTTGAAAGATGCATCCATAGATAGTTGCTCACCACCAGGATCGCTACTATCGCCTCGTCACAGTCTCTTTCCCTAGCAGACGACAAAATGTATTGTACTTTCGCCTTCCACTATTGAAATATGAAATACATGAAGTTTAGCCTATATATAATTTTCATAAAGTATATATTATATTCTATAAACTCACCTTCCTGGATCTTTCGGAAGAAGGATAACTCTAACCTATTTTTTCTTACAATTTATAGTACTACAAACGTCTTCTTGTCCCATATTATTATTCAAATTATTGTATTTTAGCCATTTACAGTTATTACAACCGATAACGAACATTTCACAGTTTACATCGCTTTTCACAAAAATGCGAAATACGGCACAGTCAATGCTTTTTCGATCTAGACCAGCCGTAATGTTTGTTCGGGTTTTCTATTTCAGTGTATGGAGCTCAGTGAAATATTATATTATAACTTTATTGCTTATCATTGCTAAGCTTTATTTAGTGTATTTTTCCATAAGTTCCGTTTACTCCTTGTTGCATAATATGTTGCAGAAATAATTACAAAACTGTGTTATTTTAATGTGAAGAGAATTTTACATGTTAACATATTCTGTTCGCGTCAACATTTCAAGTTTAGAATGGAAGCTGTTTTGAGGTTCAATAAAAACGAATTTATATTGTGATTTTAATTTAGCACATCTACCTTCCTTAATTGTAGACAGAAAATTTGCCATACCACTCCTATGAAATTAGTGTACGTACGATTGTGTTACTTCGTCTCTTAAGTAGTAGATAAATACAATAATTCAGTACTCAATTGTAATATTAAAATACAGACAAATAGAATGTGACGGGTGTCATACATGACATTATGTTTAATTATAATGTATAATTGCAAATATAGGAATACAAGTTAAATATAGTAAACATAACTTATAATATCCATATGACATAACATACATATGTAGTGACAGGGCATTGGAGACCACTAAAATTAGACAGAAAGGGGCAACTGGTACAGTAAACATAACCTATAATTTCAACATATCTAAATATTCGTGCGGTGCAACTGAAAAGTATTGAATCGTGCATAAATGAATGTACAAGAATTTCGCAATATTTAATCGAAATAAAGGCAGGTATTACACATACGAACAACGTAATTTTCACACCATACATAATATTACACCTTAACTCGCAAGGAATTATGTCTGAAGTGTCTCATAATCATTGTTTTAAATTTTATTAATGCAATTACACTACATTTTAGAGAAATATATGTTTCTCTTTATACATTCCACTTAATTTATATGGTTGAAGGTTGAAACGCCGCCCTTCGTGATTGGGTTAAGCGAGTCACATGGCCTGCCTTACGGCCTGTATTAGATCACGATGGCAGTGACACAGTCTATTGTTCCTAGTACTCACAGCGCTCCAAGCGGCTAGCAACTATCGCGAGAAATGCAAATCGTTGGCAAAAAATCATCCAAAGCTTCGTGACTGTATATAGTATACTGTGATACAACCATTCAAAGAACATTGTAGAAGTAACATAAACCGTTCGTAGATAGCTGCAGTGACTTGGGTTCAAACTACAGTATAGCAAAAATATAGATAAACCAGGTAGGGGAGACTCGGCTAATTCCGCAATATTAATAAATAAATCTATCCTATTTTTACCAAAATGTTTATTGAAAATTATTATCAAGGTATGTAGACATGGACGAAACCTTTCATTACCAAATGAGATAAAGGGACCTATTAAAATGAAAATGTATTTAGTTCTACATACATTACAGTTGAAAAAGAACAACTCGGGTAATTCTGCAACAGTGCGGATAAATCGACAATAGGACTTGGCTAATTCCGCAGTAGTAAATAATGATGAAATACATTATGAAAGTAAAATAAAAGGAACAATTTATATGTAACAATGCTCACTTTCTTCACAGCTGTATAGCAAAACACGAAAAACAACCAATTAGCAGAGTTTCCCCTATATTATTTCTCATGGAAATTGACTTCATGCATTTGAAATCACAATGATTTATGTCCAAATGGCCATGAGTTACTACTACTATTACTACTGCTGCTGCTACTACTACTATTACTACTACTGCTGCTGCTACTACTATTACTACTACTGCTGCTGCTACTACTACTATTACTACTACTGCTGCTGCTACTACTACTATTACTACTACTGCTGCTGCTACTACTACTATTACTACTACTGCTGCTGCTACTACTACTACTACTACTACTACTACTATTACTACTACTACTATTACTACTACTACTATTACTACTACTGCTACTACTACTACTAATACTACTACTGCTACTACTACTACTCCTGCTGCTACTACTACTACTACTACTGCTACTACTACTATTACTACTACTATTACTACTACTACTATTATTACTACTACTGCTGCTGCTACTACTACTATTATTACTACTACTATTACTACTACTATTACTACTACTATTACTACTACTATTATTACTACTACTACTGCTGCTACTACTACTACTGCTATTACTACTGCTACTACTACTATTACTACTACTACTATTATTATTACTACTACTATTACTACTACTACTATTATTACTACTACTAATACTACTATTACTACTACTAATACTACTATTACTACTATTAATACTACTATTGCTACTACTACTACTACTACTGCTTTTACTGCTACTATTATTACTACTACTACTATTACTACTGCTACTACTACTATTACTACTACTACTATTACTACTACTACTATTACTACTACTAATACTACTATTACTACCATTAATACTACTATTGCTACTACTACTACTATTGCTACTACTACTATTATTACTACTACTGCTACTACTACTATTACTACTATTACTACTACTGCTACTATTACTACTACTACTACTACTACTTTTACTACTGCTACTACTACTACTACTACTACTACTACTATTACTACTACTACTATTACTACTACCACTATTACTACTACTACTACCACTATTACTACTACTACTACCACTATTACTACTACTATTACTACTGCTACTACTACTACTACTACTTTTACTACTACTGCTACTACTACTACTACTACTACTACTACTATTACTACTACTATTACTACTACTACTATTATTACTACTACTGCTGCTGCTACTACTACTATTATTACTACTACTATTACTACTACTATTATTACTACTACTACTGCTACTACTACTACTGCTATTACTACTGCTACTACTACTATTACTACTACTACTATTATTACTATTACTATTACTACTACTATTATTACTACTACTATTATTACTACTACTACTGCTACTACTACTACTGCTACTACTACTACTGCTATTACTACTGCTACTACTACTATTACTACTACTACTACTATTATTACTACTACTATTACTACTACTACTATTATTACTACTACTAATACTACTATTACTACTATTAATACTACTATTGCTACTACTACTACTACTACTACTACTACTGCTACTACTACTACTGCTATTACTGCTACTATTATTACTACTACTACTATTACTACTGCTACTACTACTATTACTATTACTACTACTAATACTACTATTACTACTATTAATACTACTATTGCTACTACTACTACTACTACTACTACTACTGCTACTACTATTACTACTACTGCTACTGCTACTACTACTATTACTGCTATTACTACTACTACTATTACTACTACTGCTACTACTACTGCTACTATTACTACTACTACTTTTACTACTGCTACTATTACTACTACTACTACTACTACTATTGCTACTACTACTATTACTACTATCACTATTACTACTACTACTGCTACTACTACTATTACTACTGCTACTACTACTATTACTACTACTACTATTACTACTATCACTATTACTACTACTACTGCTACTACTACTATTACTACTGCTACTACTACTACTACTACTACTACTACTACTACTACTTCTGTTTAAAAGAATAATGGGGCTGCAGACTGATCTGTTAGGAATTAAAAAATTTTAGATACAAGTGTAGGATAGCCTACCAATTTATTTGCATTTTAAGAGTACTGCTTGAGAATAAACATAGACCTATTTATCCTTACTCATAATTAAAACTTTCGTGACTCGTGGTTACGATCTAGAATGATTAAGCTCCAAATGTCATAGTAAAATATTTAAAAATTAGGCTTATTAAGAGATATGATTCTTTGTATTGTGAGTATAGATTTTTCACATATTGGCATAGTTTTTTATTTGTTGCCACATTATATTCCAGTTGTTGGCACCGGGTAATATAATATTAACTATAGAAGAGATTCGCCTAATTCCGCAATATTAAGAAGTAAATTTTTCATATTTTTATCAAAATGTTTATTGAAAAATATTATCAAGGTATGTAGACATGGACGAAACGTTTCATTGCCAAATGAGGTAAAGAGACCTATTAAAATGAAAATATATTTAGTTGTACGTACATTACAATTGAAGAAGAACAACTCGGGTAATTCCGCAACAGTGCGGATAAATCCGCAATAGGACTTGACTAATTCCTCAGTAGTAAATAATTATGAAAGTAACATGAAAGGAACAGTTTAATTGTAACAATGCTCACTTTCTTCACAGCTGTGTAGCAAAACACGAAAAACAGCCAACTTTCAATGTTCCACTGTATTGCCGACAGAGGTTTCGACCAATACCCTTGATTTTTTTTCTATAGCACTGCAGAGGACATGCCTCCTGTTGACAGCCTCTCAAAACTTACGTTCACGCTATTGTAAAGCCGCAGTAAAATCATATATGCACTACTGCGAAATTACCCGTACTGCGGAATTAGCAGAGTTTCCCCTACTACGTTATGAAGTACAAAATTTGAATGGTTGTATCGTGGACCATAGTTGTGTTCCAGGATTATAGTTACGGGAAATGACGGTACTGTATATTCACCAATCTTAGACTAAAATATTTCCTGGAAATAGTGTGTTTTGTTGTAAATGTTTACTACAATATATATCATATACAAAACTACTGCAATTTAGGTATTTTTAAAAAATAATGAACTATTTTTATGTAATTGATCAAATGCAAGTACCAGAAATACCATATGGGATAAAGTTTACTATTAAACATGGCTTGTACTCAAATTCTAAAAAAGTAGATGTAGTGGGTTTTGTAAAATGGCAACACAGTAGTTGTATTGGTAATCGCGGTATTATAATTGTTGGTGGTAATGGTAATGGAAACGGAAGATGAGAAAAGTTTAAAATGAAAACGTGAACAAAATAATACGATTGTGAGAAAGACGTCACTACGGACAATCCAGTGAAGAAAGCATAGTAATGATAACAATATTATAATACTTGCTTACTTTCTGGCTTTTAAGTAACCCGGAGGTTCATTGCCGCCCTCACATAAGCCCGCCATTGCTCCCTATCCTGAGCAAGATTAATCCAGTATCTACAATCATATCCCATCTCCCTCAAATCCATTTTAATATTATCTTCCCACCTACGTCTCGGCCTCCCCAAAGGTCTTTTTCCCTCCGGCCTCCCAACTAACACTCTATATGCATTTCTGTATTCGCCCATACGTGCTACATATCCTGCCCGTCTCAAACGTCTGGATTTTATGTTACTAATTATGTCAGGTGAAGAATACAATGCGTGCAGCTCTGCGTTGTATAACTTCATCCCTTTTAGCCCCAAATATTTTCCTAAGAACCTTATTCTCAAACACCCTTAATCTCTGTTCCTCTCTCAAAGAGAGAATCCAAGTTTCACAACCATGCAGAACAAACGGTAATGTAACTGTTTTATAAATTCTAACTTTCAGATTTTTTGTACAGAAGACTAGATGACAAAAGCTTCTCAACCGAATAATAACAGGCATTTCCCATATTTATTCTGCGTTTAATTTCCTCCCGAGTGTCATTTATATTTGTTACTGTTGCTCCAAGATATTTGAATTTTTCCACCTCTTTGAAAGATAAATCTCCAATTTTTATAGTTCCTTTTCGTACAATATTCTGGCCACGAGACATAATCATATACTTAGTCTTTTCGGGATTTACTTCCAACCCTATCGCTTTACTTCCTTCAACTAGAATTTCTGCGTTTTCCCTAATCGTTTGTGGATTTTCTCCTAACATATTCACGTCATCCGCATAGACAAGAAGCTGATGTAACCCATTCAATTCCAAACCCTGTCTATTATCTTGAACTTTCCTAATGGCATATTCTAGAGCGAAGTTGAAAAGTAAAGGTGATAGTGCATCTCCCTGCTTTATCCCGCAGTGAATTGGAAAAGCATCAGATAGAAAGTGGCTTATACAGACTCTGCTGTAAGTTTCACTAAGACACATTTTAATTAATCGAACTAGTTTCTTGGGAATACCAAATTCAATAAGAATATCATATAAAACATCTGTCTTATCCGAGTCATACGCCTTTTTGAAATATAATAATAATAATAATAATAATAATAATAATAATAATAATAATAATAATAATAAAAATAATAATAATAATAATAATAATAATAATAATAATAGCTTTATTTTTGTCAACTATTGACTGTGAAAAGAAGGAAAAGGGACTCCAGAGCAGAAGTGAAATCTTTCAGATGTCAGAAGCTTGGTCGGGCCAGAGATGAGTTTGCGAAACACTAGGTCAATTTCTGAGAGCTCTAACTGACATGACACCTGCATACAGGTGCACAGTGTGGGCTTGTTGACTTTCCGTTACGCGTGAGTTTAAAAACACTCTTTGTTAATGGCATGTGCTGTGTGACTTGCCAGCAGTGTTTACCTCGGACTCGTACTGATTTTTCTATGCTTGTAGATTAGGCTTGCCAACTTTCGTAAGTAAAAATTAGCTTTACAGAGATGTTAAGATGGGACTGTATACAAATTTTGAATACGAAATTCCTGTTCGAGCCGAAACCCTTCCCTTGTGAGTAGCAGTATATTTCGAGTATTATTTCTAGTCTTACATGTCCTGCTATTTTAACTCTACCAGCGCTCAGCTATTCGTTGTATGGTCTGAATAATCTCTAGAGTTCGTAAGGGTCATTAACTAGAGAATTATATTCTCATGAGATGCATTCTACTTAGAAATTTTACGATATTCGTGTCCTGGGATACGACAGAGCTCTGTTCCGTAACGCGATGTTAGAGCTTATTTATGAGGTATGGAGCTTGCGTGAAGATGTAGCATGTGTGCCTCAATTGTCGGCTGGCCGTAATTGCCCAATGTCTTGATCACAGGCTGTCAGTAATCATAGGCGCCGCTATGTACTTAGCATAGGATTATCTGACAGGTATGACGTCATAGCAGTGGAAAGAAACAATGTGTGGGATTAATAGAGAATACACACGATCACACTTAGAAAGTTGGTGATGGCATTTCGAGCTTTACGCAACATAGCAGTATGTATGCAATTCAAGGATATCAAACTCCTGACCGCAGACTCCATGTCACCCATAACTGCTTCTTACATACAATGGGAGAGGGGCATTAGCCCACAATTTTTGCCGAAAAGGAGCATGACCCTTCATTACAGCATTTTTATTGGTAGAAATCGCAAATGTAGATTCTCTGCTTTTACAAGAGATCAAAACAAATTGCTTACCAACTCATAGTTTAGCAAATAGTACCTTCATGTCTGTAAACTCTATAGTCACATACGGGGTTCTAAATAATCTTGGTATTCGTCTATGATTTTAGGATTACTGCTTTACAATGCTATCTCTACATTATAAGTTTATGTCAATTCTTTAGTGTCACACATATATTCCCGGCCTTGTAGTTAGTATAATCCATGATCTTGGTTTGGGCTAAAGGAGAGGTAAACGTCTAGTATCTTAAGCTGAGAAAAAAATCTCGACTTATGTCCCTGGCGTTAAAAACCGGGAATTCTGGATTTCTAGCCAAATACAATATTACTCATCTACAGATCCAGGCAGTCAGTGTTTTTAAATTGTGAAGAGAATGAAGATTAAAGAAAAACAGGTGGTAGTGATGATAATGCTGATGTTAAATATGATGGCAATGATAGTAATAATAGTAGTAATCATTATTATTATTATTATTATTATTATTATTATTATTATTATTATTATTATTATTTAATTAGGAACATTAAATCCAGACGTTTGAGTTGGGCAGGGCATGTAGCACGTATGGGCGAATCCAGAAATGCATATAGAGTGTTAGTTGAGAGGCCGGAGGAAAAAAGATCTTTAGGGAGGCCGAGACGTAGATGGGAAGATAATATTAAAATGGATTTGAGGGAGGTGGGATATGATGATAGAGAATGGATTAATCTTTCTCAGGATAGAGACCAATGGTGGGCTTATGTGAGGGCGGCAATGAACCTCCGGGTTCCTTAAAAGTCAGTAAGTAAATATTATTATTATTATTATTATTATTATTATTATTATTATTATTATTATTATCATTATTAGGAACATTACATCAAGACGTTTGAAATGGGCAGGACATGTAGCAGAATCCAGAAATGCATGTAGTGTGTTAGTTGGGAGGCCAGAGGGAAAAAGACCTTTGGAGAGGCCGAGACTTAGATGAGAGGATAATATAAAAATGGACTTCAGGGAGGTGGGATATGATTGTAGCGATTGGATTAATCTTGATCAGGATAGTGACCGATGGCGGGCTAATGTGAGGGCGGCAATTAATAATAATAATAATAATAATAATAATAATAATAATATGGTAATATAGAATATGATGATGCCCATGATAATGAGGATGGAGCCACCGGCGTAGCTCGGTCGATTAAGGCGCTTGCCTGGCGATCCGGATTTGCGCTCAGGCGCGGGTTCGATTCTTACTTGGGCTGATTACCTGGTTGGATTTTTTCCGAGGTTTTTCCCAACTGTAAGGCAAATGTTAGATAATCTATGGCGAACCCTTGGCCTCATCTCGCCAAATATCATATCGCTATCACCAATTCCATCGACGCTAAATAACCTCGTAGTTGATACAGCGTCGTTAAATAACCAAGTAAAATAAAAAAAATAATGAAGATGATGATGATGACGACTGTGGTGATAAAATTAGACGACAAAATAATGTGAAGATGGTGATACTGAAATAAGCGATAAAATGAAGATGAAAAAATATGAAGGGAATGAAAAAGATGATGAAGATAATGAAGTGGAAGATGATGAAGATGCGGAGGAAGAGATGATGAGGATGATAAAATTAAGAAATTGAGCTCAGTCAACAAGTATAGCTTCTTTTTATTAAAACTTTTCTAAAACGAATATAATAGCAAATGTAAAGATGTTCTTGTACTTGTTGAAGTGGTGCAGGAGAGGTGGAAAGATATCGACAATAGGAAATAATTTGGTTTGCACTATTCTCCAGTTGCGTTAATATTCGGAAAAGATTCATTTCTCAGTTTCGTAGGATGCTGAATAAACAGCGGATTGTTTTGAAAGTACTGACAAGATGATAAAATTCTTCTTGATTTTGGTTTCAACCTAAACCCTTCCAATTCATAGTCCAACTCAAAAGAAAGAAGCAACTGACGAAAATTCATAAAATGTTTTTCAGAAATGTAGGATTACTTCTACGATGTAATTCATTTCTTGATTTTCTGCATTGCTTTAAGTAGAAAATGTAATAACATTCATTGAGTAAATAATATTTTCTTTCTTTCACAGGTAAGCAAGTCCTTCTTTGTTAGAATGGAAACTACGAAAACATCAGCCAAGTAAGTGCCTTGATTTTTCTCATCCCCCTGGATTTTCCTACTCATAACCTGTGTAACATAAATACTGTATGTATGTATGTATGTATGTATGTATGTATGTATGTATGTATGTATGTATGTATGTATGTATGTATGTATGTATGTATGTATGTATGTATGTACACTGCAAGTAGGCAAGCACCCGGTGGCACTGGTATACACAATATAAATACACAATAAAATTACAATACACAATACAATTATACACAATACAATTATATACACAATACAATAAGAATACACAATCAATTATACACAATAATTACAATTAATAATAATAATACATGAAATAACCTAATTAATAAGTGAAACCTAATTTTACATTACAACCTACATATGTATAGTCCCTACATAAGTTTCACATTGGTACTGATAATAATCTTTCACTTTACTCTCATCTCACTTACTGCACTGGCACTATGACACATTTCACCGACACTTTAGAACACATTTCACTGATACTATACAACACATTTCACTGACACTATAGAGTACATTTCATTGACACTATAAATTTTCACTGATCGGAACTATTCACTACATAACTTCACTGACTCACCACGCTTCACTGATACAACAGTTCAACTAAGACATACACCCTTATTCATACTTATAAGCAAAACTACATTTAAACTAAACTTACTATTCAAACCAAGGGAGTAACTCGTCAGGCTAAATAAATATATGTCACCTTAATTTTAAATAAATAAATTTTCTAAATTATAGACATCAGCTCAAAGAATTTTGAGTGACCACAAGGGTCCTGAATACAATAAACATGTACAATATAATGTGATGTGATACATTAGAGAAAAAAGAAAGTTAATTGTTTAAGGCAAATATAAGTGGATTAACTGAAATAGAGATGATGATGTAATACTTGAAGAGAATCCTTGATAATATTTATAAGGACAGACATTACATAATCAAAAGGAATGTGAAGTACCTTAAGATAATTCCATGTGAATTTTGTAATAGAACTCTACTGCCAAACAGCAAACCAATGACAGACCATTGTTTAAGAGGGACGTTGTACTTTTGAGAAAGATACGGCAGACAAGGTTCATATATGGACTTCTTCTCAATATCAACTTCGGTGGCCTGATTTAGGTTTCTTTCGAAACGGATAGTAGGGTCAAGAACAAGAGCCCGTTTTAAGAGTCCGTTGATAGCAATAATGTCTGCTCGTCTAACAGAACCATCGTTTTAAGTTATTCTTGAATCTCCTTAAGGAAGAACAGCCCTCAAAGACCGCTGCAGGTAGGTCATTCCAATCATTTATAGTTCTATTTAAAAATGAGAATTTACCTACATCCGTTTTCTGTTTCCTACATTAGATTTTAAAATGATGATCGTTGCTACCCGATACTAAGCAAATACCGGTACGTCGGTCTTCCCTAACGGTGTCATCACAAGGCGAAGACTCCATAAACACAGTAAGATAGTAAAGGACGTCGCGTTGTCAACAAACATTCATGATGTAGGAGTAGAAACCACGTTATTTTAATTGATCTAAGCTCCTTCTCTCTACGAATAATGCAGAGAAACTGTATAGGCCTATGAATTTTTTGTGTTAGGTGTTGTTAGGAGTGCAGCATGTGAAGCTGAATGTAAGTATTGCGCTTCTTTATCCAACAGAGATTTCATTTTGAACTTAGCTTTCCAATATGTAAAGCCAGATACTCTGTCCGTTGATATATTACTGAAAACTTACAATATGTAGTAAGAAAATAGAAGAATGTTCATTCATATATCGTACTCCAAGTAAAATAGTGTCGTAACTCGAAAATTGTGATTTGTAAATACGAGTGCAATCCAGGAAGTAACGACTGTTTGGCTTTAATTAATTAAAAAAAAACAATATTTTTATTAACCAAAAACATGTCACTTACAAATTTGAAGCTTACTTTATTTCTCCACATAATCACCTCCGTTATTGAAGCATTTGTCACATCTGTCCACAAGCTTTAAAATTCCCGTGTTATAGTCATCTGCCGCCAGTCATCACTTCCAGAACGTTTCCCTCCCAGGAACCCTTTAGGCTTCGTGAAAAGGTGAAAATCACTAGGAGCAAGGTTCGAACTATATGGTGGGTGATCAAACAGTTCCCATCGAAATTGTTCAAGCAAATCTTTGGTTGCAGCAGCAGTGTAAGGGCGTCATTGTCGTGAAGAAGCACACCACCGAGCAGGTATGGGATACAATAAATACCTTGAAAAAATCAAATTCAAAAGATCTTTATGATATGTCAAATGATTTTTTAAAAAAAGTTATAAATTCCATATATATTCCTCTAACACATATGCTCAATATTTGTCTACAACAAGGCATATTTCCCGATCAACTAAAAATTTCGAAAGTAATTCCAATATATAAAAAAGGTAATAGAACAAGTCCAAGTAGTTACAGACCAATCTGTCATTCCAGCGTTATCTAAGGTATTTGAATATGTAATTTTCAATCAAATTTATGATTATTTTGAAAATTCGAATCTCTTTAGTACTAACCAATTTGGCTTTAGGAAAAGTAAATCAACAAATGATGCAATTGAGCTTTTAATAACGGAAATTTTAAGAAATTTTGAAAATAGGTCACCAGTTAATGCTACATTCTGTGATCTCACTAAAGCGTTCGATTGTGTTGATCATAATTTAATTTTATCAAAATTAGAATTTTATGGTATTCGAGGGAACACACTAAATATTTTTTGAACCTATCTTCATGGCAGAAGTCAATTAGTTGCTATAGGTGAAAATTGGTCAAGTCTCACCACTACACATTATGGGGTTCCACAAGGCTCAATAATTGGTCCTCTATTATTTTTATAGCAATAAATGACCTTCCAGAATTTATTAAAGCAATAACAATTATGTATGCAGATGACACTACTTTCTTATGTTCTTCCTCTGCTCTAAATTAATTACATGCTCTCAACAACGACACTCTATCACAGATGGCTTTATGGTTTGAATCTAATGGTTTCTTGCTTAATCAAGAAAAAACTATCAACATAACTTTCAGCCTGAATTATCTAATAAATAAGGACAACAGACTCAACTACACAAAATTGCTAGGACTTTTTATAGACTCCAGTTTAACATGGGATAAGCATATCGAATACATATGCACAAAGCTATCAAGAGTTATAGATCTGTTAAAGAAGGTAACTACTTGCGTTTCTCAAAATTATTTAAGATGTGCCTACTTTTCTTTCTTTCCGCCGATAATCCGATATGCCCTAATTTTCTGGGGAAATTGAACCAAAATTGCAAGCGTCTTGATTTTATAAAAGAAAGCCATTAGAATTTTATGTAAATCAAACTATCTGGAACATTGTTGGCCACTTTTCAGACAATCACGGATTTTAACAATCATAAATTTGTATATATATATGATCTAGTACTTTACACTCGACAAAATATCGACAATTACTCATTAGTGGCCAATATACATGAACATGAAATTAGAAATGGTGAACAAATTATGTAATATTCCATATTGTAGATTACACAAGAGCAACACAAACTTTTTAATTATGGGGATGAAATTATATAATAAGCTCCCAAGTCAAGATTATAAATTACCAATCAATAGCTTAAAAACTAGATTTTACAATTGGTTATTAAATAATACTTTTTATTCTGTTGCTGAGTTTTTCAACACAAATTTGTATGAAATTGTATTTTAATAAATAAGTTTAATCGCAATTTAGTTAGTTTTGTGTAATTTAAAAGTTTCAAATTATTTCATGCTTTCATTGTATTATTTAAATTTTACTGTTTCTTTTATTAGTGTTTCTTAATAGTACATTATGCAACGAGCCTATAATGAAGGTAATTAAGAAGCGAGTATGGATATTTATGAAACGAGCGCAAGCGAGTTTCATAATTTTCATACGAGCTTCTTAATTACCATTATAGGCGAGTTTCATACGACTTTTTATGCTCGAACATATTTCTAACTTGATATTATTAATTTTAATTGTATCTGACCTTCAGCAATGTTCCGTATGTTGTGAGATGTGCGCAGACGCGAAAGTATTGATTTTTTCCGAGGAACAGATGTCCACATTGACCTTGCTAGGCCATAAGAACCTACAGAGATAACATTGAAATAAAATTAGACATTGAAAAACGAGATGACAAATTGAATTTATCTGAATATTATTTACAATTAACGCTAATTATTATAGTAACAGAACATAACCTTCTGCGACAGTATTGGATTTCCAGCCTCCGTGACTTTTCGCTAATTCTCTTTCGATTGCATATCCGAGAATAATCGATACTTGCGGTTTTATAACGGTAGAAAGCTGACCTGTCATTGGCTGAACAGTTGTAACCTGAGTCGTCATTGGCTGAAAGACCTGACCTTTAATGAGTAGGTGTACTTTAATAACATGCATTAAAGGTCAGCTACCAGGTGTATAATTAGTACGTTTCGGCATGGTCGAGCATAAAATGTATATATATGTTTCTCAATGTAATCTGACGAAGCCTAAAACTGTATGTCTAATGGCCAAATAAATTGAATTGTATTGAATACCGCAGGAAAGCATTCCACGCCTATGATTTTGGATTTGGATTTTCTTGGCGGGAAATTTTCTGCAAGTGATGACGAGTTGAAGAATGCAGTGAACAACTGGCTCAAAGCTTTGATAATTTACTATTTTATTATTAGAATTTCATATCTGCAACTAGTAAAACAGCGTTGGAAATATTTTTTTTAGTTGGTTATTTAACGACGCTGTATCAACTACTAGGTTATTTAGCTTCGATGGAATTGGTGATAGCGAGATGTTATTTGGCGAGATGAGGCCAAGGATTCGCCATAGATTACCTGGCATTCACCTTATAGTTGGGGAAAACCTCGGAAAAAACCCAACCAGGTAGTCAGCCCAAGCGGGGATCGAACCCACGTCCGAATGCAATGGAAATATCTACGAAAGTAATATGCGATTTTCGACTTAAGACAGTATTTTACTGCGTGTGCGATATGTGAATAGGTTGCATGTAATTGCATTAAATTATGTAGGCTTAATCCATACATCTTCATTCGTTATCTCACATTGTAATATCAATAAAGTTCACTCGAGTTTCAAAACTTTGTAGTACAAGACTTATATTTAAATATTATTCATTTATATTATATTATTTTGTTTATCTCGTATATTTCTCCTTACTGCCATAGCCGCCACGGCGTTCCAGTAGCTAGAACGCTGTAAGCGTCCTGTGGACCCGGGTTCGATCCCCGTCACGCCTGTGGTCCAGGTAACAAAGGGGTTTTCTTTGGGAGCTCCGGTTCCTCTGTAGCATTCTAAGAAATCTCCATCTCACCTCACCTCACCTCACCTCACCTCACCTTAGTGTAGACCATCCTTCTGGACAACGACACAACTTGCTTTTCGTGTATGAATGACGAACAATCAAGACAAAAAATAGTAATATGCGTTACAAGAGCGGTATGTTGAAGTTTTCATTTTCCAGGAAAAGTTTGAAAAAGCGAAACGTAGTTGAGCTTTTTAATTTCCGAGAATTGAAAGAAAACATACCGCTCGTGTATCGTACATTATTTTGTGCGAAGATCGTTTATTACATACCTGAAAGAGGAATTTCTAATTAGTTGCAATGAAATCTCCATCTTGTTTTCTGTTCAATGACGGCAAATTTGCAAAACAAAAATATCTATCTTCAACATTGTTGCTTTAAAATGTTTTTTGTGTTTACTATACTCCAGCAGGCCGTGATATACGTCTGTCTTTTTTTTCCCCAGTCTATAATTGCGAACTTAAAACAAACGGTAAGGTTATGTAATGAGTCTGGAATCTTGTTGATTTTTTCACGGCTTCCTTAATGTTATTTGCATCACGAATGCAGTAACTTTAGTGGAGTTGTAGAGTTTACTTAATGTTTGCAAATATTTAAAAACAATAATTAACAGTGCAATTTAGGTGAAATTGCAGTGATAAGTTTCCAATTTATAATTATTACTATATTGAACGTCTCTAAAAATAATATGTTAAAAGCCTAAAGCAGTAAAATCAATATCTCACTTAAGCGGTAAGAAGAGGGAAATTGTTAGGCCTATGTGTGTTAGGTTGTGAGTACTGAATGTGGAAATTTAGACTTTCCGAGGATTGGTTTTGTGCTGAAACCAAGCAAATACGCACGATCTCGCACAAAATATATTACCTTTTCATAAGGTGAATGGACAGTCAAATGCTGTTCTTTACCATAACGTCTAAATCACACGCGCATTTTTCAATGACGTTCCTCTCCTTTCTTTCACAGATTTTTGATTTGGTCATGAGTTAGTCATACATTTTATACAACCTGTTGGTCTCTGTCCCTTTCTGTGATTTTTTACGTTACAGGTTGATATGTTACGCTGAGATTCAGCAGATGTATTGTAAGTCATTCAGTTATCAATTTTTCACGCTTTCCCTGTACATATAGATGGTTCTTGTTAACATATTACTTCATTTCTGTTGAAACCTTCTGCCATTTGTTGCATATGCCTTACGCAAGAGCAATTGCGATTTATCCAAAAGCGCAAATTTTATTTGTTTCTGTTAGGTTATGATGACCTTAAACTACTACTCAGAAATGAAGTTTAACAAATAAAATTAAATTTTACAATGATAAGAGGAGGAAATGAGGGAAGGAAAAATCTACAAAAGTGCGTGGGCTCTCATATGCATCTGGGGTGTCTTGGGATGGTGAGATAACAAAGTGAGGTCTGATTGTTTTAACCTTATTAATATTATTTTTCTAATGTGTATGAAAGTTACGAGATACTTGAGTTCTTCAGATCTTAAAAATGCAGACGTTCGAGTGACATTTAGCACGATAAATATCTGCAGTACAAACAATATGGAAAGTTACATAGATTTAATTGGCTTATTGTAAAACAATTCATTGTTCATTTTACCCTCAGGTTATGGTTGAATAATGCTGAGTGAAAGATGTAAATGATAGTAAGATTGTATGTGCGCGTGTTATACATTATTATAGACCCCTACATGTAGGCATCACGTGATCAGTGTTTTGAACTTAGCAGTGCAGGTGTTGAAACAACACGACACCTGTTTCATCCAGGTGGAAATGCAATTTTTTTTCTTTACTTGGAATGATTAAGTTATATGAGTCCTAATTTCGTGATGCCGTGGCGTCGTGGTCTAAGCCATCCTGCCTGGGATTCGCGTTATGGAATGCGCGCTGGTCTGAGTCCTCATGGGAGAAGAAATTTCCTCATGACATTTCGGCCAGTGTATGGGACCGGTGCCCACCCAGCATCCGTGATGAACTTGGGGAGCTACGATAGGTAGCGAAATCCGGTTACGCAAACCAGCTATAACGGCTGGGGAGCTCATCATGCTAACCACACGATACCCCTATTCTGGTTGGATGATCGTACACCTCTGCTTCGGCATGTGGCCGTGAGGTCAGCAGCCGGCTGGTCGGTCTTGACTCTTCATGGGCTGTAGCGCCACGAATTATTATTATTATTATTACTTACTTACTTACTTACTTACTTACTTACTTACTTACTTACTTACTGGCTTTTAAGAAACCCGGAGGTTCATTGCCGCCCTCACATAAGCCCGCCATTGGTCCCAATCCTTAGCAAGTTTAATCCAGTCTCTACCATCATATCCCACCTCCCTCAAATCCAATGTAATATTATCTTCCCATCTACGTCTCGGCCTCCCCAAAGGTCCTTTCCCCTCTGGCCTTCCAGCTAACACTCTGTATGCATTTCTGGATTCGCCCATACGTGCTACATGCCCTGCCCATCTCAAACGTCTGGATTTAATGTTCCTAATTATGTCAGGTGAAGGATACAATGCATGCAGCTCTGCGTTGTGTAACTTTCTCCATTCTCCTGTAACTTCATCCCTTTTAGCCCCAAATATTTTCCTAAGAACCTTATTCTCAAAAACCCTCAATCTCTGTTCCTCTCTCAAAGTGAGAGTCCAAGTTACACAGCCATATAGAACAACCGGTAATATAACTGTTTTATAAATTCTAACTTTCAGATTTTTTGACAGCAGACTAGATGATAAAAGCTTCTCAACCGAATAATAACAGGCATTTCCCATATTTATTGTGCATCTAATTTCCTCCCGAGTGCCATTTATATTTGTTATTGTTGCTCTAAGATATTTGAATTTTTCCACCTCTTCGAAGGATAAATCTCCAATTTTTATAGTTCCATTTCGTTCAATATTCTGATCACGAGACATAATCATATTAGTCTTTTCGGGATTTACTTCCAACCCTATTATTAATATTATTATTATGATTATTATTATTATTAATATTATTATTATTATTATTATTATTATTATTATTATTATTATAGTGGTATAATTGAGGCCGTCTGAACCATACTGACATAGCCTACTCGTAAGTATGATTGGAGATGTTCTGAGATATTTAACGTTGGGAGATAGCATAACTTCAATTCGCGTAGAAAATGCAAGTAGGTGATGAAACTCATCTGTATCACCCTGTCCCTGAGCAGATACAACGTTTAGGTATACGCCAGTACACTTTTCTTATTTTTCGTAAATGCCAATGTTCTAAGACTGATGGAGACAATAATTTTAAGGAATATTTCGACCTTTTTTTGTATTTACTTCATCATCATCATCATCATCATCAGCATCATCATCATCATCATCATCATCATCAATTCTTCAAGGATTAGAAGAGTTCTCCTGTTCCGGCCTCATGTTTCGTGCCATCTTCTTGCAGGTCTTCCTACATCTGTATAGACAGAAGGTTTGTTTGTTGTGGAATCCTAGTATTTTCCATTCTCAAGAGATGATTTTTCCACTTTTCCCTATATGTTATAATTTTTTCATTCAAGGAGAATATATTTAAATCTTTCCGTATATCTTCATATTTAATTTGGTCTAATCTAGTACATCCTTTTACCGTTCGAAGGTATTTAATTTCTGCTGCTGGTATAATACGATTTCAATCTGTCCTCCTTATAGTCCATGTTTCAGAACCATATAATAAAGCCGGAACAGTAATTGTTTTATAGAACTTTAGATTTGTTTCCCTTCGAGTTGTACTTCTTTATTTATAATCTTCTGTCCCAATCTTTTATAACTGCAATAATATTCATAACTGAAATGAGTACTAAAGACATCTTCGTTATTTTCCTATCGGCTCACAAGATTCTATAGAGAGAACTGTATTCCGGTGGCGTCATATAGTTTGTTCGAAAACAGTCTCCTCTTACAAGCAAACGTTCTGATGGGGCAGATAAAAAAGTTAAATTTTTTCTTCCACCATGTCAAAAGAAGTGCTTATACAAATTTTGGCCACGCCACCGCAGTTACAAGGACCGTAAAAAAAATAAGTTCTCCAGGGTCCGTTAACAGAAAAAAAAACACAATTTCCTTGGACAAATTTATTGGAACATGCACAGCAATTGTTGAGCTATTTTTCAATATATTTTCCATCGGAATTGAGACATTTCTCATATCATGAGATCGACAGAGAGAGGTGCAGACGCAGTCAAACGCTGGTTCCGATCTGAGGCGGCTGACTTCTACGACACAAAAATTGATCCCATGGTATGATAAATGTCTCAATTCCAGTGGGGGATATGTTGACAAATAGCGCAACAATTGCTGTATCTGTTTCAATAAATATTTTCATGCAATTGTGCTTTTTTCTGTAAAAGGCCACAGGGAAAATCACTTTCTGGACGGCCTCGTAATTGCGGTCGAGTGGCTAAAATTTGTATAAACACTTCTTTTGATACTATTAACATGGTGGAAGAAAAAAAATTAACATTTTTATCTGCCCCCATCAGAACGTTTGTTTTTTAGAATTTTTTAATTATTCTAATTCAGTCGCATACTTTCCCTGAAACTTCCATTTTCGACCCAGTCAATGAAAGTACCAACCCTTACCTCTCTCTTATTTCCACACTCTCTCTCGTTAATCGCTCTGTCCGATCAATTTTCCCTCGACGATTTAAAGACTTTGGTTTTTGTCTCTTCACCCTCAATTGTTTCCACTTTTGTCTTCTGTGTATTATTTAAAAATATAATATGTTCTCTGATCACTTAGGCCGGCAGCATATTGCATCGGACATTAAGGTGTGTGCAATCTAATCATCTTCATATCGAACGATTCGATACAAAACCGTTCAGTCCGAGACAGAATGTCCGATGCAGTATGCTGCCGGCCTTAGGACTACCGATTACGTCGTCGCCCTCGTATCGCGGAAATTTACAAACCAGTTGTACGAGCTCGAATGACATAGGAATTACTAGTGCTTTAAATAGTTGGCAAAACCGCTTGAGTTTTGCGTAAATTATTAACTCTGAATGTATGTTGTGTACCATGGCAGTTGACTGTTCTCAACTCCTGCCAAGATATTGCCATACGTAAAGGAAAATGCTGGCCATTGTGTATACAGAACGACAAAGACGGAGCTGTAACTTCACGTGAAAACGATAGTTGTGAGTTCGAAACTCGTCTAAGATAAGGATATAATTTGTTGGTTAGCAATGTAATATTCTGTCATTCTTAGGCGTAGACTTGGTGTTAACTTGTCACACATCGCAGGTGTGTCTCTGTGTGTCCGCCCAGTGTCATAACCAGGCTTCGAGACTTCGGACCCGATAGAGCAGTTCAGTGGGAAATCCGCATAACGGCGTACTGAGTATAGTGGTAAAGCGTACAGTGGGTGGGGGTACTGTAGAATGAATGACAACAAATACGCAAAGGAAAACGCTCTGGATTTGAAGGTTCTGATGAATAATTTGGTTTTCATACAAACTGTGTCTGAAACTATTACACGGTTAGAAAAGTCAGAGCAAGAGATGCCGGAAGCCCTCAAATTAGCTGAGGAAATGATCCAGAGAATTAATGAGACATCAAGTACACCGGGTACTGAACGTGTAAAACATAAGTGGAAATCAATTTTATGTAAAAATAACGGATATGGTACATTGTGTAATATAAACAGCAAATTAGTAGACATAGAGTCACCCGAGAATAATGGGCTGTCTCTTAGAGACTGCAATGATGTTAGGTTTTTTCGTTTTGCTCCTATCACGTCATGCGACGTAGAGCGCAGCTTTCTACAGTACAAACTTTGGCACATAACCGAAAAAGACTTACGTTTGAGACACTGAGAATGTATCTTGTAGTAGGTACATTGCAATTCGTAAGTACAAAAATTGACATTTTTAGGTCTTTACACCAATCGATAATAATGTTTTCTTCTACTTGGTCACAAAAACTGTAACTCAGTTCGAACAGTCTTATATATAACACAGTTCGTAACACAAAACATGGTGGTAGAGTTCATATGAAATAGTATTGCCTGTTAAGAATTTTGTTGTGAATGAAACATCGATTGTAGTTACATTAGTTTCACATTAAGCCCTCAAATTATTTCATTGTAAAAATAATGTTATTCTGAAGATATAGATGAAAAGAAGATGCCACCAATGACAGACTATGAAAGAGACATATTATCCTGCTGTCAGATGGCATAGTTATTCCCTGCATGTCTGCAGAAACTACTTAAAATTATTTGAAATCAATATGCAGAAAACAGTATTACGACGAGCGCAGGATTATAAATTAACTGCATATCCAACAGTATAACCTATCCTCTATAGAATTAAATAGTCAAAATCATTATTAAGCTATCAATCCCTACCTACGTGTGGCGTAAAATCACGATGAAATAAATTGTGTTATTTATTGGTGGAACAGATAATCCTGTTTGATTATTCATCAATGAAAGTTGAAACGTGACGAGAATATTTAATACTACCAAATCTGTACTTTGATTTGAATTTATAATCTGTAACAATACGCTGAGGAACATGAGCAGCTTCAATAATCTCCTGGATGCCCTCAATATTCTCCGCAAATTCAACAATTTTCCAAATATCAGCCATTTTCCATGTCCACGAACGAAAGTCAAAGTCAAAGTCTAGATTTTCGGCGACTTCGAAGTAAAGTCACGATTGAAGTTTACTTTCCTCAAAGTGTCGACTGTGAATAGGAACATTGTGACTTTGTACTTTCCAAAGTCAACTTTGGTCCGAAGTCTCGTCTATGAATACGACCCTTAAGGGCTAAAGATTAGATTCCTCTGAAAATGACTTAAAGTTGGAAGGTCCATGTTGTTGATTTATGGGATACAAACTAACCCTATCGCAAGTAGAGGCCATCAGCAAAATTGTCCACCATTTCTGATCTAATTTGAATTTAGACGCTGAATAACTCTGCAGTTGGAAATAGTAAATAAAATACTATTACGACTATGGCTAGTAATGACATTCATGTAACGAAATAGGCGGTAAGGATGAACGGGAACAACCTAACCTATACGGCTACGTGTGTCACCGGTGCTCACTTAATTTTAAAATAGGCGTGAGATGCTTGCTTTATCGTCCTCTGTCGGTGAAGACCTCTGACGATTTCTCTCCGAACTATGGGCTATGCGAGGGATGTCAAAACGCCTGTGTTTCGTGCTCATACTACAAACAATATATCTGACTGCCACTTTACCGGAAGAATGGAAAAATAGTGTAATTATTCCCATATATAAAACAGGAGATAAACAAAATGTTGAAAACTATAGAGGGATTAGTATCCTCAACACATGTTATAAGATATTTAGTAGGATTTTACATGAAAAAAAAAACATGCTGAAACTTTCCTTCTGAAGTGTCAAAATGGCTTTAGAAAATGAAGATCATGTGTAGATCCATTATTTAGTATCAAACTATTGTTAGAAAAAAGAAGAGAATTTAATTTAGAGACCCATATAGCTTTTATTGATTTTGTGAAAGCTTTTGATAAAGTCCGAATAGACCTTTTATTCGACATATTACAAGACAAAAATATTCCAAATTTACTATTACAAAATGTAATAGAAATCTACACAGACAGCAAAATAAATGTCAAAATAAATAAATGTATATCCGAAAGAAAATTAGTTAATAATGGAGTTCGACAAGGTTGTCCACTATCACTAACTATATTTAATATTTATATAAATGAAATTATTTTAAAATGGAACCAAATCTACTCATCAGGAATCAAAATAACCAGTGCTCTAACATTAAATACCTTACTCTATGCCGATGATCAAGTCATAATTTCCAATTCAGAGGATAATTTACAAAGAGGATTATATAGGCCTACATTAAATAAAATATTAAAAGATTTTGAGATGGAAATTTCAGCACAAAAATCAAAATTAATGGCATATTTAGGACAAGACCCAGTCAGAAGTAAGATAATACACAATAACCAATGCCTCGAACAAGTACAAAATTTCAATTATCTGGGTTGTGAAATATCTTATCAAAATGAAAAAGATGTGAACAAGAAAATTACCAAATTTACACAAATTCTAGGCATAATAAACGATACATTAAAAGCTAAGTAGTACAAAAATCTACAAGGATAAAAATATATAATACACTAGCATTACCCTCCCTTTTATACGGAAGCGAGATTTGGACATTAAAGAAAAAAAGACATGAACAGAATCAAAACAACGGAAATGAAATTTTTCAGGAGGATAGCAGGATGTAGGGCTACTCTTTTAGACCGAAAAAGGAATGAGGAAATTTTAGAACAATTAGAAATGGAGACAGTAGAAGAAAAAATCAGCAGATACAAATTCAATTGGCTAGATCATGTAAGAAGAATGGAAAATTCAAGAATCCCAAAAATTATGATGCAGTATAAACCTAGAGGATATCGTCGACCAGGGAGACATTTTAGAAGACTGCTAGATGGGGCCGAAACAGGTCTACAGAGGCCTAATTCGTGAAGGATGATGATGATGATGACTACAAACAATACCAATCCAACAAGGTTCACTTTTCAGTAAGATAAAGTACAATCATAGCTGTTAAGGAAATGTTGTGCAGATTCTTGAGAGCACGGTATGACGTCCCCGGGCTACACCTGTTGAGTAACGGTCAGCGCGTCTGGCCGCGAAAGCAGGTGGCCCGGGTTCGATCCCCGGTCGGGGCAAGTTACCTGGTTGAGGTTTTTTCCGGGGGTTTTCCCTCAACCCAATATGAGCAAATGCTGGGTAACTTTCGGTGCTGGACTCCGGAATCATTTCACCGGCATTATCACCTTCATCTCATTCAGACGCTAAATAACCAAAGATGTTGATAAAGCGTCGTAAAATAACCTACTAAAAATAAAAAAATAAACGTCCCTGGTCTACACGATAGCTACGCCACATTCTGGTCGTTACACTCCGTTAAAAGCTCTCGTGTTGCAACTGATTATTTTACAATTGCTTTAATACGAAAATCGTGTTGTGAGCTTGTGAAGTAATAGTTTTGTATTTTTGCAGGGGACGTGTGACGGAACGACCGTCATTATGCTTTTACGAGTAATGAGAATATAATGCGCCTGTTTCATCTGTAGTTTCTCAACGGAATATTGGTGTAACACACCCGCCAGATGTAACACTAGCTCTCCGGTTCTCCGACCACTTCAGTTTCCTGGACGTATTAATCGATTCAGTCATATCACTGTTCAGTATATACAGTTGCGAAGCTTGGGATGATTTTTTGCATTTCTCGCGATAATTGCTAGCCGCTTGGAGCGCTGTGAGTACCAGGAACAATAGACTGTGCCACTGCCATCGTGATCTAATACAGACCGTAAGGCAGACCATGTGACTCGCTTAACCCGATCACGAAGGGCGGCGTTTCAACCATATAAATTAGTTGGAATGCATAAAGAGTAACATATATTTCTCTAAAATGTAGTGTAATTGCATTAATAAAATTTAAAACAATGCTTATGAGACACTTCAGACATAAATCACTTGCGAGTTAAGATGAAATATTATTTTTGGTGTGAAAATTACGTTGTTCGTACGTGTAATACTTGCCTTTACTTCGATTAAATATTGCGAAATTCTTGTACATTAATTTATACACGATTCAATAATTTTCAGTTGCACCCCACGGATATTTAGATATGTTGAAATTATAGGTAATGTTTACTGTCCCAGTTGCCCCTTTCTGCCTAATTTTAGCGGTCTCCAATGCCCTGCCATTCATATGGAAATATTATAGGTTATGTTTACTATATCTTATATTCCTAAATTCGTAATTATACATTATAATTAAGCATAATGTCATGTATGATACCCCGGACATTCAATTTGTCTGTATTGAGTATTGAATTATTGTATTTATCTACTACCTAAGAGACGAAGTAACAAACGTACGCACACTAATTTCATAGGAGTGGTATGATAAATTTTCTGTCTTTATTAAGGAAAGTTGATGTGCTATATTAAATCACAATATAAATTCTTTTTTATTAAACCTCAAAATAGCTTCCATTCTAAACTTAAAATGTTGATGCGAACAGATTATGTTAACACGTAAAATTCTCTTCACATTAAAATAACACAGTTTTGTAATTATTTCTGCAACATATTATGCAACAAGAAGTAAAGGGAACTTGTGGACACATTACACTAAATAAAACTTAGCTATGATACGCAATAAAGTTATAATATAATATTTCACTGAGCTACATACACTGAAATAGAAAACCCGATTACGGCCTGGTGTAGATCGAAAAGGCATTGACTGTGCCATATTTACACTATGTATGTATGTATTTATTTACACTGCAAGTGGGCAAGCACCCGGTGGCAGTGGTATATACAACAACACAATAAAATTTACAATACACAATACAATTTTACAACACATATACAATTTTATACACAATACAATAAGAATACACAATACAATTTAACACAATAATAATAAAACATAAAATAAAATACCTAATTTTACAATACAACCTACATAATTATGTATAGGTCCTACATAAGTTTCAATAGTCTTTCACTTTACTCTCATCTCATTCCCTGTAGTGGCACTATGACGCATTTCACTGACACTTTAGCACACATTTCACTGACACTCTGTAACACATTTCACTGACACTATAGAACACATTTCATTGACGCTATAAATTATCACTGATCGGAACTGTTCACTGCACTGTAAAACCATAACTTCACTGACTCACCTCGCTTCACTGATACAACAGTTCAAATAAGACAAATAATTACACCTTTATGCTTACTTATAAACAGAACTACATTTAAACTAAACATTTCTAGTCTAAGACCCTCTTACACGCTATTTTTAAATAATTTACAATTCAAAACAAGGGAGTAACTCGTTAGGCTAAATAAATACATGTCACCTTAAAATATATGTGAACATATTATTAAGATGTGCTGGACTTTTGGATCGCTCTGTTATAAAGCCGAGGTGTGCGATTTAAGGGGACAGCGTGGTATTTTTTGGTGAAAAAATGAGTAAATTAAAAAAAAAAATCTTTAATATACTCTGTGGTATGTGTGGAATGCATAGCATAACATTTTGTGGGTATTTGTGCCCTTATCGAATGTTGAGTCGCCTTTTTAAAACTTCCTGCGTTATGGATTTTTAAATCCCTCGCCCACTTTTATTGTTGTTTCTGGTAAATTAAATTTTCAAAAAAAAAAAAATCTTTAAAATACCCTTTGATATGTGTGGAATGCATTGCATAACATTTTGTGGGTATTTGTGCTCTTATCGGATGTTGAGACGTCATTTTTAAACTTCCTACGCTATGGATTTTTAAATCACACGCCCACTTTTATCGGTTTCCAGTAACTTCATTTTTTTTTTGCTACATTGCCAGACAAAAATGGATATAATTTCTGAACTATTAAAGATACATGCATGAAATTTAGAACACACATTCTTTACACTATTAGGAAACTTTTCTCTGTAACAGAATTTTGTTAATTGATTTCATTTAAAAAATACGTCTGTTTGTTTGCAAGAAAGGAAATCAGAAAATTGTTATTCAATTTTAATTGTTTATTTACAAACGTAGGGACTAATATCAAAATTCTGTTACAGACAGTTTGTAGAAGATGCTTTTGAAAATATATTGCAAAAATTGTTTGACTCTATCTTTAAAAACGGGTTAGATATATCGGTTTTAGTACAATCCTGCATTGGGTATATTTTTTTTCAAATTTGGGCCCCCAAACATATATATTTTTTCAAAATATTTTTGTTTGGTTGAGTTGCCACAGGTATGAGCTCTCTACATACAAAAAATTAATATTTCACACCAAATAGGAAAAAAGTTAAAAAAAAAATACCATCCTCTCCCCTTAAAACTGTTACGGAAGGAATTACATGACATTAAATTTAATGTATATTACTGGAGGAAATAAACACGCGAAATTAAATGAAATAAGCTGCATTGTATTCCGACAGATATTGGAGAAAAAATGGGAGTATAAGGGTACAGTACATCAGTTATTCATAGATTTCAAAAAGGCGTATGACTCGGTTAAGAGAGAAGTTTTATATAATATTCTTATTGAATTTGGTATTCCCAAGAAACTAGATCGATTAATTAAAATGTGTCTTAGTGAAACTTACAGCAGAGTCTGTATAGGCCAGTTTCTATCTGATGCTTTTCCAATTCACTGCGGGCTAAAGCAGGGAGATGCACTATCACCTTTACTTTTTAACTTCGCTCTAGAATATGCCATTAGAAAAGTTCAGGATAACACAGAGGGTTTGAAATTGAACGGGTTACATCAGCTTCTTGTCTATGCGGATGACGTGAATATGTTAGGAGAAAATCGACAAACGATTAGGGAAAACGGGAAAATTCTAGTTGAAGCAAGTAAAGCAATAGGGTTGGAAGTAAATCCCGAAAAGACTAAGTATATGATTATGTCTCGTGACCAGAATATTGTACGAAATGGAACTATACAAATTGGAGATTTATCCTTCGAAAAGGTGGAAAAATTCAAATATCTTGGAGCAACAGTAACAAATATAAATGACACTCGGGAGGAAATTAAACGCAGAATAAATATGGGAAATGCCTGTTATTATTCGGTTGAGAAGCTTTTGTCATCTCGTCTTCTGTCAAAAAATCTGAAAGTTAGAATTTATAAAACAGTTATATTACCGGTTGTTCTGTATGGCTGTGAAACTTGGACTCTCACTTTGAGAGAGGAAGAGAGATTAAGGGTGTTTGAGAATAAGGTTCTTAGCAAAATATTTGAGGCTAAGAGGGATGAAGTTACAGGAGAATGGAGAAAGTTACACAAAGCAGAGCTGCACGCATTGTATACTTCACCTGACATAATTAGGAACATAAAATCCAGACGTTTGAGATGGGCAGGACATGTAGCAGGTATGGGCGATTCCAGAAATGCATATAGAGTGTTAGTTGGGAGGCCGGAGGGAAAAAGACCTTTGGGGATGCCGAGACGTAGGTGGGAAGATAATATTAAAATGGATTTGAGGGAGTTGGGATATGATGGTAGAGACTGGATTAATCTTGCTCAGGATAGGGACCAATGGCGGGCTTATGTGAGGGCGGCAATGAACCTCCGGGTTGCTTAAAAGCCAGTTAGTAAGTAAGTAAGTAAGTAAGCTGCGTTGTATAGTCGGTCGAATGACTTTGTAATCTAATGATTTCCACACAAATGCGTGTGAAGAGTTTTAATTTCCGAGCACATCTGTCATGCTGTAGAATTCCAGGATCCTAGTTCGATTGTCGCTCCCATTTATGACGTTCACAAGGACGGCAGGTTTCAATCGCTGAAAGAGAATTAACGAGTATGACTCCGGGATCACCTACCAGGAGTCCTCTCAGGGTCACTCTCGCGTTCTGATGAGTTCCTAGCATCGTCATTATAATCTCATTCTTTCTGGAGGCAGTTTTTTACTCGACTACAGCTTGTTCGTTAGGACTTCAGATTACGCAGTTGCACACACCACATTGCAAATAGTGGGGGAAGAAAACTGGTTCGCTACTGAGACACAGCTGACAGATAAGATAATTTTGCATTGCTGGCGTTCGTTTCGGTGAAGTGCGGGCATCAGCAGTGGATGTGATTAATTTTACTAGCTAGTAACTTATACATTGTGACGTGAATATGTTAGGAGAAAATCCATAAACGGAAATTCTACTTCAAGCAAGTAAAGCGATAGGTTTGGAAGTAAATCCCGAAAAGACAAAGTATCTGATTTTGTCTCATGACCAGAATATTGTACGAAATGGAAATATAAAAATTGGAAATTTATCCTTCGAAGAGGTGGAAAAATTCAAATATCTCGGGCCAACAGTAACAAATATAAATGACACTCGGGAGGAAATTAAACACAGAATAAATATGGGAAATGCGTGTTATTATTCGGTTGAGAAGCTTTTGTCATCTAGTCTGCTGTCAAAAAATCTGAAAGTTAGAATTTATAAAACAGTTATACAGGGACATCATTTTAATTTTACTAACATTTTTAATATTAACCTGGCTATACCTTTGTATCAACGCCGTTTGATACCCCCCTTCCACGACTGGAGTTCCATGATGCTGGCGTAATATACAAACAAATCACTTTACTAGGTATAGGAGGGAAGAAAAGTAGTTCATCCATTCACGTGAACTGGAAAATATCGCGCTTTTGAGTTTGATAATTTTCATTAGGTTTTTGTTTAATCAAAATACAGTATAGTATTAACAGTAAGTGTTTTTACTCACGAACTGAGTTATCCATGCGAACGTATTCATTATGCAGTGTATATTATACTGTCTACAGAACATTAGCGTACGATATAGAGAATGAAGTTAAAATGAAAATAATAATAATATGGATATTTAAACACATTTTTGAAAATGGTGGCCGTTCATTTCGATACAGGCTTCAGTTCTTTTGTGCCTAGTCTCGCAATATAGACTATTGCATCTAATTCCAATTACCAGTTTCGTCCTTCATACTTAGTAACTCATGTTGAAATAATTCTGTACCTACGCTATGAAAGAGTACCTTACGTACTGTAAATTCAGTCTTCAATTCTGCCCGACCCGCACAGATAAAATTACTCAGACATGCTATCTAGTGTCCGTCCAAGTGGTTATGTCGCAGGATCGTAGAAAGGGGGGGGGAATCACGTGATAGTTAATTACTTAACGAGGCCCTTTTATTTGAGTTATTTGAAACAGTTGTATAATATTACGTAGACGTCCAATTAATTCCTAACAGAAATTAATGTTTTCAAAAAAGAGCTAAGAAACTCCAGCCACTAGTCTTTACAGTGGAGCGAGTAGAAGCAGGTTGGGGAAATCGGGATGCGACGTAGGCAAACGGACGACAGTACCTGTGCGAAAATATGATTCAATATTGGAAGTTTTCGTCACTGAAAAAGGCGAACATATTTCTGAAACGTACTGTAATTACTAACTCAGTATTACGGCGTTGGTTCTGTGTAGACAGAACTTAGTTAGTAGAAGGGGTGGGAGTAAAGTACATTCAAAAACTCGGGTACAATAAAAGTTGAAGGAAAAATAAAATGATGTCCCTGTACATTATGACGTGAATATAGTAGGAGAAAATCCATAAACGATTAAGGAAAACACGGAAATTCTGAATAATTTCAATGGAAAAATTGTTCCGGGGCCGGGTATCGATCCCGGGACCTCTGGTTGAACGTACCTGCGCTCTAACAACTGAGCTACCTGGGAACTCCACCCGACACCGTCTCAACTTTTTCCTTTATATCCACACAACTCGCGTGGGCTGACGAAACGCCAGAGACCCACATCGAGTGCACACAATCTGTGTGTGACTTGGAATTGTGGTTTTCTGTTAACGTACACAGTGACGTATCGTTTCCCTTGTAATTATTCAAATCTGCTTTACAGGGAGCTTTACCTGAAAGACTAGATTTGCACGGAAATTCTACTTGAAGCAAGTAAAGGATAGATAGGTTTAGAAGTAAATCCCGAAAAGACAAAGTGTATGATTAGGTCTCGTGACCAGAACATAGTACGAAATGGAAATATAAAAATTGAAAATTTTTCCTTCGAAGAGGTGGAATAATTCAAATAAATCGGAGCAACAGTATAAATGACACTCGGGAGGAAATTAAACGCGGAATAAATATGGAAAATGCCTGTTATTATTCGGTTGAGAAGCTTTCATCATCTAGTCTGCTGTCAAAAAATCTGAAAGTTATAATTTATAAAACAGTTATATTACCGGTTGTTCTGTATGGTTGTGAAACTTGGACTCTCACTTTGAGAGAGGAACAGAGATTAAGAAACGTTTATCCTACCTTAATCACTGGCCAATAATAATTCCTAAGTACTTCATTTGCGTAGACGTACATCATTATCGTTAATTTTATTAGTAGGTAATTAACATTAATTATCTACACATACAGGCAGTTCAAAACCATTTTCTCGGCATGAGGGTTGCTGAAAGCGTGTAACAATCTCGAACTTGATTATTTGTAATATCACATCACTTTCGCTTCGTATTTATTATAATTCTAAAGTAAAAACGAAGTCAAAAACGAAGAATTAAAGCTTACAAGATCATGGGAAGACCAGTGCACTCGGCAGCATAGCATGGGCCGTGCAATCATAACACTGCTTGAAATAATTATACGTGTAACTGCAGAACTGAAAATAATCATGTGAGTTGTACAGTACCGTACCGCACAATATGACACTGGCTATTAATAAAACGAGCAGAAACAGCATGACACTAGATTATAGACTGTATACTATATTCCGTTGTTGAAATATGATATAGAAATCTGCACTTCAGTTATGTGACGATGCTTTGTAACATTGTGAGAGTAAAAAGTTTTCGCAATATGTTTAATTTTGCAGTTTTGCGCGTCTAAATAATGAAGAATGCTTCCTCACACTCGTGAAAACAGATGAAGGTCTGACCAGTACCAGTAATGAATAACGTAACTGAATCTATTACATCAGGTATGTCAATTGATGCCCACAGGCGCAAGCGCGCGCTTTAGAGCCCAGGAGAACCTGAGTGCTTTACAGCGGAAAGGAAAGAGACAGACGAAAGAGGTAGTATATGCCGCTTGGTCGAGCTATATTCAGGGATGGCCAGAACTGATTCAATAGATAAAGGGAAGAGAACTTATTAAAACTGTATCCATGGTAATTTTTAGATTTGTCTGAGAAGTATAAGTGCATTATAAGAATGTAGGTTTTAATTTTAATGCTCGTTTTTCACAAGTTTGATTTTTTTATTCAAAAGGAATATTTTCTCAACTTTTCGTATAGAAAAGTGAAATTTTCAGGTATAGGCCTATTTATTTAGTAGCTTTACAGAATGTTTTCGTAAATCTAATATACCGTATATACGTATTACTGAAGATAGTGTATTGAAAATTTTGAAAATATTCGCATGGAAATTGTTTGTAAGGAAATGAATTAACAAAGCAACTACTGTTACATCATAAGCAAAAGATACGTGCCAATGTGTTGTAAAAATGTCAGCTCTATAGCTTCAGCAGATTTCGAGAAAATAATTTAATATTCTGATGATAGGAAGTTGCTCACAAATATCACCTTAAAAGCATAATGCGATAAGAGTTTTGTTATGTAATATTAGTTACACTTAAAATAGATACAGTACCTAGGTAACTTTGCTTTGTACTGTAATATTGTTTTGATTAGTTTATTGATTACTTTTATAAGGCTAAAGATACCATCAATATAAATTCCAACTTATCATGTCATACTCAATCTCTTTCTTTGGAATATCACTTTCTTTATGAATGATGTGTTCGATCCACTTAATACAGTATAATATTATACTACTATGGAATTTAAGTGAATATTTCTTCTTAACTCTCTGTTATGTTATGATGATTTAAAACACAAGCGCAATATTAAGAAATTGGTGTTAGTACTTTTATTTTACAGACAATATAGATAATATTAAACAGAAAGAAGCCATATAAAAATAACGACATAAAATTTCACGTTCCGTTTGAAGTTTGTGCACCACTGTTTTCTTAATCCTGCAGGTTGCTTATTCATATACACAACCCTTCCTCTTTCCATACTTAGCGCTTTATGCCCGCGCACGACGTCAAGGTCAGAAAAATGCGCTTGCTTTGACATCACTGTATTACATAGTCGACAGACGTTTCGACTAAACCCTGCTTTACTGAACCTAAGTGGAAGCACAGGTTGGTCACCTTTTAGTATCAATTATTCATGCCAATTTAAAACGGTTAGTTCAGTCTCACGGCGTAGCTGAAGGTTAAATGGAGGAGTGATAATTGCAGGTCAGAGTTAAGACAATGGATTTAATTGCTGACAGACCTGTAATCTAAATGGAATTTTGTTAAATTTATTCATAAGCTATTATAATCTTGCTTTGCACACCTACAGCCGTAACTAGTCACCCACAGTGGCAAACATGTCACGACTTTAAGTATTTCTCTATTGAGCGAGATAAATGCCTGCCCCTGAGCACTCGCCCGGATCTGTCTTTTCCTTCTTACTTTTTCTTCAAAGTATTTGAACACAGAAATGTTTTTGAAGTGTTAGTGAAATCAGGATAGTGTCAGTAAAATGTGTCTTAGTTCCAGTGCAGTGAGTGAATTGACAGCGAAATGAGTGTAGTGCTGAAAGGTACTTATGCAAGTTTGAACATAGCCTATATCATATATACTCGTGGTTTTAAGTTCTAACTTAGGGTTAAGATATAAATTAGATTTACTTAAATTAATTATGTTATATTAAGTGATTCATTTAATTTAGGATTCTCCTTTTTAATATTATTATATATTGCTATTATTATTTTATTATGAATATTATGACTGTATTTTATTATTATTGTAATTAATGAGTGTAATTAGTTACCACTGCCACCGGGTTTTTACGCATTTCCAGTAAGAATAAATACATACATACATACATACATTAAAGACAGCAAAAATATATTATTCTGCGATTTACTCTTGTTCTTTGCGTTATAACATAGAATAATTCTCGAGAAATTATTATTATTATTATTATTATTATTATTATTATTATTATTATTATTATTATTATTATTATTATACTTACTTACTTACGTACTTACTGGCTTTTAAGGAACCCGGAAGTTCATTGCCGCCCTCACATAAGCCCGCCATTGGTCCCTATCCTGAGCAAGATTAATCCATTCTCTATCATCATATCCCACCTCTCTCAAATCCATTTTAATATTATCTTCCCATCTACGTCTCGGCCTCCCTAAAGGTCTTTTTCCCTCTGGCCTCCCAACTAACACTCTATATGCATTTCTGGATTCCCCCATACGTGCTACATGCCCTGCCCATTTCCAACTTCTGGATTTAATGTTCCTAATTATGTCAGGTGAAGACTACAATGCTTGCAGCTCTGCGTTGTGTAACTTTCTCCATTCTCCTGTAACTTCATCCGTCTTAGCCCCAAATATTTTCCTAAGCACCTTATTCTCAAACTCCCTTAACCTATGTTCCTCTCTCAAAGTGAGAGTCCAAGTTTCACAACCATAAAGAACAACCGTAATATAACTGTTTTATAAATTCTAACTTTCAGATTTTTTGAAAGCAGACTGGATGATAAAAGCTTCTCAACCGAATAATAATAATAATAATAATAATATTATTATTATTAGTTCATTGTTTTCTACCCAAGAGCAAGTCTTTCACCGTAAACCCAATATTCTCCAAGCTTCCTGTTTTCTGTCTTTCTTTTCGTCTCCTCATACGATCCATGCATCTTAATGTTGTCTATCATCTGTTATCTTCTTCTGTCCCGAACTTTTCTTCCTTTCAATGCTTCCTTCAGTAGGAATTTTCTTCTCAACCAGTGACCCAGCCAATTCCTTTTCCTCTTCTTAATCAATTTCATCATTATTCTTTCTTCACCCACTCTTTCTAGCACAGCTTCATTTCTTATTCTGTCAGTCCATTTCACACGTTTCAATCTTTTCCAAATCCACATTCGAAATTCGTTTCTCTTCACTTCGTCATAATGTGCAAACTTCTGCCCCATACAATGTCACTCTCCACACAAAGCACTTCCCTAGTTTCTTCTTTAGTCATTTTTCCAGAGATCCGCAGAAGATGCTCCTTTTTCTATTAAAAGCTTCCTTTGCCATTGCTATTATTCTTTTTCCTTCGTTATTGTACTTACTGTAGTTTATTCTCCATCATAATTGTATTCCTGAATTGAAATACTGCCATCTCTTCCCTTTCTAATAATGAGCGCTGATTACCAAAATTGACATATCTGTGGTGTTCGGGTAAAGAGGTATGTCATTTTTTTGTCCAGGTGGAATTTTGTTCCCCAGATGAACACACAAGTTAAATTATACAAGTGGGTGTGCAAAAATCAAAGAATACTAGCAGTTGATGTGTTTTATTTGTGTAGAAAATTATTTGTAATAAGGGTTCCAAGTTTAATTTTCATTTATCTCCGAACTCATTTGTATGACTTATCTCCCTTTACCCAAACACCACAGATATTATCAAAATGGGCGACAAGAGTATCCAAAACGGGTATTCTGCAGTACTCGAGTACTGCAATAATTACGTACTTTCCTTCCAGAGTAGTTCAGCAAAGAGGGACATTTTACCGTTTAAGTTCGATGACAACTTCTAAGATAAAAGTACAAATCTCTTCAAACTGGCGAACTATTGGGTTGGTGCATAATTCCGTAGCGATTTTTCATAAGTTTATTAAACACATCAGATACACATAAGAGAGAAGTTAATCATCAACAATATATTCTCCTTCACTATTTACAACAATCTGTCAACTCTCGAGTAGTTTTTCGATTTCTCGCCTGTAGAAATCACGAGGTTTTGAGTTAAAGAAGTCGTCAAGCCATGTTCGGAGCGCATTTTCATCCGGAAATGAAGTTCCTTGAAGGTTGTTCAATGGAGAGCGGAAAAGGTGAAAATCTGCGGACGCAACTCCTCTGTAGTGTTTTATGTGAGGTTAGCAGGGTGCGGACGGACGTTATCGTGGAGTAGCATCACTTCACGCAGTCTTGTTTGTCGTTTTTCTTGGATTGCGTGTGCAAGACGTCTCGGTGGCAATAAATGTCGGCAGTGATGGTTACACCTCGGGGAAGCAATTCGTAGTACAGCACACCCTCGTAGTTCCATCAGATGCATTACATTATCTTTTGTGTATCCGCTTTGGCCTTTTTACTGGGAGTTGTTTTTTTGTTCGGGCTCAACCATTTCTGTCTTGCAAATGAGCTTTCAGGTATAACTCCCTGTAAAGTTGATTTGCATAATTTTAGGGAAAAATTGTTCCGGGGCCGGGTATCGAACTCGGGACCTTAGTTAAACGTGCCAACGCTCTACCAACTGAGCTACCCAGGAACTCTATCAGACACCGATGTAATGTTTTTCTCTATATACACAGACGTCAAAGTGGACTGACAACCGTCAAGCAACCAACATTGAGTGCACACTAACTCTGTGTGACTTGAATTGTGGTTTTCTATTAACGAACAGTGACGTGTATTATGGAAATCGAGCTTTCAGGTGTAAGTCCCTGTAAATTTGATTTGAATAATTTTGAGTGAAAAATTGTTCCGGGGCCGGGTATCGAACCCGGGACTTATGTGAGGGCGGCAATGAACCTGCGGGTTTCTTAAAAGCCATTTGTAAGTAATTAAATAGGTAAGTAAGTAACAAAGAATGTTATATATAGAATATTTATGTATGTATGTATGTATTTATTCACACTGCAATGGGTATATACCCGGTGGCAGTGGTAACTAATTACACTCAATAATGACAATAATAAAGACAAATTAAAAAATACAATTAATAATATTACTAATAATTAGACTTCGTGGGATTACCACGAGAATCGCAAGGTTTACTGCGCACGCGGTATAGACTGTATGAGATGGGCGCGTGCAAAGGATGGAGTATGCCTCTGATGTAAACACTGAGGAGTATACTGCTGTTACAATAAAATCTGTATCCTGCATTCAAGAAATGTAATGGATGATCATTGAAGTAGGAAATGTCTAAACATGTAAATACACAATTATTTTATAGTGCGTTATATTAACTCTTAAAATTTAATGTAATATACTCCCATCATCCTTGAATATGTGCATTGCAGTGAAGAGTTGTACATTTTGAGCGACTGCAAAGTAACTTCCTCCGATGGTCACTTAAGCAGTTTTTATTTCGGGAAAATGTACGTTCAACATCACACGATGTAATACGTACAAATTTGAAGAACGGAAAGTCGCTACTTTTTAGTGCATCAACTTCAGATGTCTTGTCGTGACCTGATAGTATTTATAATACGAAGTTGTGAATAGGCAGAAATTTTAGCAATAATGTTTCTCAACTTACATTTCATTTTTTCTGAAATTAGTGAATTGTTATTTTGGATAACGGTTTGTGATACTTTGTTCACTATATTAAGGGCTTCTGAGAGTTGTAGTTAAGAGGATTCTAACAGGATGATGCTTTTGGACACGATTTTAAAATTAGAATCAATGAACAGAATATATTCCAATAGCTGTTCAGAAGGCAATGATTTTATAACTGCAACAGCGGAACTGTCTGTGCTATCCAATGCATCAATTACCTCCATTATTTTGCCGTAATATTCTGCATAATAATTAACGGCATCCAACCACGTTTTCCAACTGGTCAAGACTGGCTGCGGGGGTAAGAGTATTCCAGGGGCAATTATTTGGAACAGCAACACTCTCATTGTAGTATGTTTGATTGAATTCTTATCTGCACTGAACAAATGTTAAGCTTTGACTATTCCAACCACAGTAATGCAAAAACAAGTGCTTACATAGGTATACATTAGCTGTCGCTGCTCTATCTATTTGGACCGGTCACAACTCTTAACATGAACTGCTTATAGTACGAGACCGGGCGGTCGCTCATCTCCTCTATACTACCGTACATCGGCAACCTGATTGCATGCTGCGTGTGGCAATTCAACGAAGTCTACTAATAATAATAGTACTACTACTAACAAAGTTATAACAAAGTTAATAAATCAAGCATGCATTCCGTGTTTGGAATTTGGCTACAGTTTCGAAGACTAAAATTTGAATTTGTTTTACGTTAATAGCTAACTTTTTACTTTGCTCTCATCAATATTTTATTTTCATGTTATTTGAAACGCTTTGATTCCACCAAAAAGTACATTAAGTATGAAAATAACTTTCCAGCGCAGTCCATGCAACATAATGTAATGAGTTCAGCTTTGGCATTGCATGAAGTGAAGGTCGTGGGTTGATTTCTGTCTGGAGCATAATTGTTTTTCCGTTATTCATGTAATTTTCCATGTTATATTAACTGAAACTCTAGCATCTGGCTAATTTTACGTCGCATTGCTTAATAACAGTTCAAAAAGAAAGTCTGATAGTGACAGTCCTACAGCCATGATTCCATTTTTGTAATCGTTAACATAATAGTAATATACGTTACAAGAGCGGTATGTTGACGTTTTCATGTTCGAGGAAAAGATTGAAAAAGCGAAACGTAGTTGAGCTTTTTTAATTTCCGAGAACATGAAAACAAACATACCGCTCGTGTATCGTACATTATTTTGTGCGAAGATCGTTTATTACATACCTGAAAGACGAATTTCTAATTAGTTGCAATGAAATCTCCATCTTGGTTTCTGTTTAATGACGGCAATTTCCGAAAACCAAAATATCTTTCTTCAACATTGTTGCTACAAAATGTTTTCTGTGTTGACTATACTCCAGCAGGCCGTGATATACGTCTGTATTTTTTTCCTCCAGTCTATAAATGCGAACTTAAAACAAACGGTAAGGTTATGTAATGATTTATTTTTCATTTTAATATTTTAACAATATTATTTATATAACATATTGCAGTAATAACATCGGCATCTGGAATCTTTTAGATTTTTTCACGGCTTCCTTAATGTTACTTGTATCAGGAATGCAATAAGTTTCGTGGAGCAGTAGACTTTACTTAATTTTTGCAAATATTTAAAAACAATAATTAACATTGCAATTTAGGTGAAATTGCAGTGGTAAGTTTCCAATTTATAATTATTACTATGTTAAACGTCTCTAAAAATACTATGTTAACAGCCTAAAGCAGTAAAATGAATGTCGCGCTTAAGCGGTAAGAAGAGGGAAATTGTTGTGTGTGTTACGTTGGGAATACTGAATGTGGTATTTCGCACTTACCGCGTATTGGTTCTGTGCGGAAAACAAGCAAATACGCACGATCTCGCACAAAATATTTTGTTTCAGTTTCGGAAATTTTTATCTGGTTACTTTGCATTGAATAAACTTTATAGACCTTTTTGTACCGGTATAACTTTTACTTTGACATGAACTATGGAGAGAATATTGTTGATATCGACAAATGTATGGCTTGCTATTATTTTTCAGCAATCCTTTTAGATTTTTAAATAAAGAATGTAGCAATTAAAAAGACAAATAACTCAATTGGCGTAAGTTAACGTAAAATGAATTATTTAAGCTTATGTGAGTTATTCATTTTACACAACATATTAGATCTTAATAAAACATACACAATTTTCCGACACGAAGTATCTATAAACGCAAACCTTATAACATCCTGTGTTTAATAATTTTCAGTCAGAAAATAGGCAAGCACATCTCTCAGCTCCACTTATACTTCAGATCATTTCACTTTGGCTAAAGTGCTTGTTACGTGCTCTTATTAATTGATTACATATGAAGAAAAGGAGGTGGAGGAAAACTAATAAAATAGAAAGAAATGTACGGAGAGAAAAAAAAACAATTGGGAGAAAGGAAGTGAGAGAGGGGACTGAACAAATACCCAATTCACGTTACGCAATTGAAATATTTCTTCTTGTATTTGCGTTGACTTTCAACTGTATGTTCTTGGAGATATCTTTCGATGTAGTTGCATAATCTCCATATATTTTTCAAGCCATATTATCGCAGTGTTTGACAATGCAAATAACTTACATTCAGAGGACATGTGCAAATATGACACTACATTACTTTACTTGTTAAGTAGACTGTAAGATTGATCAAGAATATTAAATTCATTCAGTGTTGCCAGCCATGTATAGTTCTCGAACTTTTATAAGACCTTAAATTTAAATTTATCAATGATACTTCGGGCTTAAGCGCATTCAAATAAAAAATTTTGTGAATCAAGACGAAGTTGAAATACATTTTTTTCGGGCCATATCTGTTTCATAATTCCACCAGAGTTAGAAAAATGAGAAAATTGAGAAGAATAACATTAACAACAAAAAAAATTAAGAGATTCCTGAGCTGATGGAATAGCTATTGTTCGTATTCCACTATTCTACTACTGTTGTAACCTTAGAAGGATATCGTGGCGTTAGAATATCGAAAAGTGAAAACTAATGCAACATTACTCTGCTCCAAGACAGTCACATTAGTGACGTTACACACGCCGCTACTGAGTGGCGCTCCTTTTCGCAGGCGTCGCCGAGAATATGATTTGGGTGTGTTTTAGTGTGTCTGTATATTTCATATTGTTCTAGTGTGTTGAGTTTTTGGTTTTTGAGTTGGATGTATAGGATTTCCATGTCTGTATTCATGTTAATGTATGTATGGTTAGCATTAGTTATGTGTTCGGCAGTGGCGTAGCATGAAATTTTGAGCAGGGGAAGCTAACTCAAGTTGTCTTTCATGCAATAAGAGAAAACGTATTACAAAAATATAGTCTTAAAATAAATAGTAGTCAATGTCAAGCCAGCAGTCCGAAGATTGGTTGGAACTTCGTAAGTAACACCAATAAGGCATGACCTCAAATGGTACGTAGTAAAATATGATTTCATGGTTTACACATAATAAATAGACACGGCCATTTGTTTTTTAAATCGCACTTTTGTTCGTAAGTCAGTCTTGATAATAGAATTGTCCTAAAAATTCAAGTAAATTAGTGTTAGGAACTGTTATTTCGCTCATTATTTATTATATCAGCCACAATGCACACTAACACTTCAACTGAACACAACCGACGAAAAGGGATAACTCGGAAACTACTTATTTTCACTGTCAAAGCTAGCTTCTTGCGAGCCTTGCGACCAGGGTAGTTTAGTTAGAAAGGGATGGAAAATCTGCGGGGTGGGTTACACAGAAGAATGAATGAAAGAAACCGGTCTGCTTGGAAGCTGGTGTGTGCAGGCTTCTTGTTTACTGCTGTATCACGAATCATCCTGAGCTGCCGCATCACAATATTTAACGCGTAAATATAAATTCTATTAAAATTAATAAATAATTTTCTTCATAAACTGCAGGTTTATTATGAAATTATTATTAACTGGGGACGTAATCAAATCAAACCAAATCAAATCAAATTCTCAGCACACAGATCAATTTCAAAACACACTCACTATTTGACTCCAAATTACAACACACAAACACACCCTTACAACACGCAGCGATATCAAGATGACGCTATGATCCAATAGGCTCTGACAATGGTGTTCATACCGAAACAGCTGTAAGCCCACGTGCTTAAATATATAACACTAGTAAGTTGCCCATTTATCAATCTTCTGTGATAAAGTGTTAAAAGTAGTGTACGCAAGACTCAAGATGGATTTTATCCTGAAATTTATGTAAAGTCAACTAAGCAAGTAACAGCATACGGGCTATTCCATATGAAATCGATTAGTAAAAAACCTCTCATTTTTTATACTCTAATTTTTTCCCTACTTATACAAGGTGCTGAGGAGAGTGCATTTTCAAAAATATACTATCGAAAGTCAAACGGTTTTCGTACTATTGAGCGACAAATTTAGCGTATTTTATAAAAACAAGCCTCTTTCAGCGCTCAGAACTCTGGAACCATTTACTGCAGAACATTGAACGAGAGCTTATTTTGAAGCTGACATTTGGTAGGTTATGTTAAGAAGTAATTCTTATTTTTATTGTACACAGAGAGACAGATAATCTGATTTTACTTGCTTTTAGGTCATTTGTAAAAATGTAAAAAAATATTGAGAAAAAAACCTTGCATTATTAAGAGGGATTCGGCATTGTTTTCTTAGTGGTACGGCAATAAGTTTCGAGGGCATTAAATAGATTATATTCACACGCCTAGACTTGAACGGCGCAGTACCGCACGCACTGGCCGAGAGCTGAAGATAAGCGAGCGTTGGGCGTCATTTTACTCCTTTGTTTATGAAAACCTGTGATAAAGCTAGCACAGCCATGACTGCTAGACGACACATCAAGTGTTTGTCTCCTGGCGTTGCTTGTCTCGGCTAAGCTCCCGTCTCACAGTCAGCTGGTTAGTTCACACGCGTACTATTTATTTTCTTTATTTGATATTATCAATACTTTCTTATCAACATACCATCAATAAAAAATATGTGTTTATTTGTACTTTCAATGCGGAATCAAACTATATATTTTTAAAATATTTTTTCTTAGCCAAAGGCGTCTTAATGAGGAAAAATCTAAATTTCTCCATTTCCATAAAAAGTAAGAACATCTATTTATATAATTTGAACTGGTAATGGAAATTACGGGAAAACGGCTGAACGGATTTTAATGAGTGACCCTTCATTTTCATGCCTGGCATCCAAAGTTTTTCGGAAAAGTAGTACTTTTCAGTGAAATGTCAATTTTTGTACATAATTTTCCTATTTTACAAAATCCATCTGTTGTCAGTTTTGAGAACTAATTTTATTGAATCACGGCCGACTTGATTGAATTTCAGAACAAAACAAAACACACACTACAATAAACAATTGGCTATTACACGAAGGCCATGACCTGCAGGATTGCCGACATATTTAGAGCTCAATTCAATTTGTTATTAAAAACTGATTCTGCAGTGTATAATTTTCTGAGTACAGCTGTGTATTGGATATTCAAATTACGAAACTTGAGGTGGTTTGATGACATTATTACCATTAGAAATTAAATATTATTATAGTTAATATCATGATGCGTCTATTTTTCATTAATTGTACATAATATTGATGCTATATTGATGACATGAAAGTGAAACGTTTTGAGGTTATGTAAGTAAATGTAGAGAATATCTTAACTTAGATCTTGATTTCTATAATTTACTGAGTGATTGCTATATATAACTACAACACTTAAGGGTGATAATAATATTGTTATTAAAAATCAAATATTTTTATACATATTAAACCAGTGGGGTTGGGTCTTTTTCCATATACTTAATGGCGGTGTAGTGTAGATATTGATATGTGTCTTTGTCTTCAGTATTGGCTCGAGAGAGCGCAAAAATTACAGTTCCTAAGGAAAGATAAAAAGGTATTACTTACTGATAAAATAAGAGGCCTAGAAAATGTTGTAGTCTCCAGATCATTTCAGCAAGATCTCTTAGTAGGATAAAATGATTTTACCCTCCACATTTCAAGTTCTACATGCAGCAGCTATACGAGAATGCTATTGTTCGAAAGCTTAGCAAACCTGACATTATTTTAACTTTTGCCTACAATCCACAATGACCTGAAATAGCTACTGCTATCGTCCTACATTGATACTTGCGTTTTCGCGTTGAAACTCAAAAACTGAAGTTGGATAGGTTCAAGAAAAAGTATTTGGCCTAAAAAATCCATTCAGAGGGAGTATGTTTCATTATTATGGAAGCAAATAACTATCAAAAAGACAAGTATTCTTCATTGAAAATAAATCTGAAAAATGTTTATTTGAACGTCTAACGAACTTAGTTTGCAGCAGCATTTGCTGCACAAGCCACTAGTCTGTTTATATTTCTCAGCATCAAAATAAACCATGATTTTGATCATTGGGTGAAAGGGTTTCGGAGCTACAACAGTTTAAAGTTGCTAATTTTACGAAAATACGATAAATTTAAATATTTTAAATTTAAACTCTATGAAGTTCTGATGCCTGAAATTTTGCACAAAGCACTCTGTCACAGTTCTCTACGTACATAAAAAGTTTCATTGTATTTAGAAATTTCAAGGTCAATTTTCTCTATATTTCGGTCGATTTGAGATGGAATAGCTCATACAGAGTGGATCGTAAATAATGTCATTAATTTCTGGGGGTTATTCTTTTACTTATTTCAAACAAAAATGTTACATTTTTGCTCGTTTTTCCTTCCTCTTCGAGAAAGAAATTGTTTTATATGAAACATTTCACAGCGTGTTTTGGGAAAGCCATTGATTTAATTCTCAATATGCTCAGTCAATTTAAGAGAGCAGAAAGAATTTTAGTTTTGTCCTTGAAATGTGCAGAAATTTGATCCGAACGTACATAACTTCTCGTTCTGCAAAGGAATGTGTTCGGATGAAATTTCTGCACATTTAAAGGACAAAACTAAAATTCTTTCAATCATTTATTATCATAATATAGGCTATTCCTCTCTTAAGTTGACGGAGCATGTTGAAAATTCAATGAATGGCTTTTCGAAAAGACTCTATGAAATGTTTCACTTAAAACAATTTTTATCTCAAAAAAGAAGCAAAAACGAGCAAAATTCTATTAACCATTTAAGTTTGAAATATCTCAAAGAATAACCCCCTGAAATTAATGGCATTACTTACGGTACACTTTGTATAAATGAGACAAGATACAAATTTAGCTTTACCAGTAGGCTTAGAAGGAAAAGAGCACGATGTGATAAGAAGCACTTAAAATCTCCGAGAAAAATAAAACCAGTAACTAGATTATTAAAGATAGAAGGGAATTTAAGGGGAGAGGATGGTATTTTTGATGAAAAAAAAAATTCTTTCAAATACACTGTCATATGTGTGGATCGCCATTTTTAAACTTCCTGCATTATGGATTTTTAAATCACTCGCCCACTTTTATTGTTGTTTCCGGTAATTTAAATTTTGAAAATTTTTTTCTTTAAAATACCCTTTGATATGTGTGGAATGCATTGCATAACATTTTGTGGGTATTTGTGCCCTTATCGGATGTTGAGACGTCATTTTTAAACTTCCTGCGCTATGGATTTTTAAATCACACGCCCGCTTTTATCGGTTTCCAGAAACTTCATTTTTTTTTGCTACATTGCCAGACAAAATGGATATAATTTCTGAACTATTAAAGATACACGCAAGACATTTAGAACACACATTCTTTAGACTATTTCTCTGTAACAGAATTTTGTTAATTGATTTCATTTAAAAAATACGTCCGTTTGTTTGCAAGAAAGGAAATCAGAAAATTGTTACTAAATTTACGTAGGGACTAATATCAAAATTCTGTTACAGACAGTTTGTAGAACATACTTTCGCAAATACATTGCAAAAACTGTTTGAATCTATCTTTAAAAACGGTTTAGATATATCGATTTTAGTACAATCCTGCATTGGGTATATTTTTTCAAATTTGGGCCCCCAAATAATTTTTTTTTTCAAAATATTTTTATTTGGTTGAGTTGCCACAGCTATGAGCTCTCTACATACAAAAAATTAATAATTTACACCAAATAGGAAAAAAGTGATAAAAAATACCATCCTCTCCCCTTAAAAAGAGATGTGCAATAGAGCAAAAAGAAAAGAACAGTCAGAATGGCATGAAAAAGGTCTCTAATCTATTGAACATTAAGGACAAGGACTGGAGGAAGTGTACTTATGTCATGCATATCAAGACCGTGAATAAATGCCTTAGAGAATCAGAAGAGGTGTCAACGGTTTTGAACCGAAGTAAGAAATTCGATAAATGAGGTAGTGGATATGATAATTTTGTGTTTGGTGGTTGGTAACATTGAGTTCAATCATAAGGCACTGTGTGAGAATGTGTGTCAACAACCACACGTCTTGTACAGGTTTGATGGAGAAATTACACGTGCAGGAATTCAACACTGCATTTTAAAGGTCACGAGAGAACAATCATCCCTCCGGTATCACTTTGATGATAACTGCTAATGAAAGGTTAAGTTGGCTGGCAGATTGCTATCGAGCAGAACTGCCCTAGCAACCAACTATATGACTATCTCACGTATCTGAGGAAATGTGAATTACGAAGTATGACGGAGTTGATGTTTGTAAGCTTGTAGAAACATAGAATGCTGTTTTAAAGAAATGCCATTATTTTCTTCTTCTTCTTCTTCTTATTCTTCTTCTCCTTCTTCTTCTTGAACCTTCACACCATAAACTCTGTTACGACTTTTTGATCTTTATATACAAGGTGGAAGGTAAGGTAGTACATTAATTGTAGGATGTGATTCCCTGAAATATAACGAACAAAAAAGTGTAATACCATTTTGCTCGTTTTCTTTTAGGTTTTTGAAGAAATAATACTTTTATGCCGACATTTCGATAGCGAATTTTACGAATAGTGTTTAAAATACGGTTTAATTTCTTGTATAACAACGAAGAGAACGTTCATTATGTTCACGTTGCAGCAGTATTTTAATTAGAAAATTCACAGATTTCGAATTAATCGATTGAAGAAACATTGATTGTCGGGTCACATACAGGTCTAAAAATCTGGCATCGCTGTCCGGACGACAGACAGTTGGCCTAGTACTCGCAACTGATCAGCTATTGTGATGTTTACATTGCATTAGTGTACAGTTGGACGTACAGCGATACAGTTTAGTTGATTTCAAAACTACGAGATGCCAGAGTTCACAAATCTGAGTACTTAGACATGATCCAGGCCGCGGAAGAAATTCGGAACAGTGAAGGACTACTGGCCAGATTTTGTCATAATTAAATTAGAAGATGTGAAAGCTGCACGCACGCTGATGGTGGACATTTTGAACAGTACCTGTAAGATGTGAGTGGAATGTGGTTTACAGAGTTTATTACTATTTATTTCATTATTAACGCCCAGAATTAGTGATTCGTAAAACAACAAACTGTAATTTTAATTACATCTTGTTCACAATGTTACATCAGTTTTATTTTTTCATTAATTGTAAATTAAACTTCAATCCTAAGTGTTTTCACTAATTTGGACATAATTTGCTGATTTTCACGTTATTTCTTGTTATTTCTGTACGTATTTCTTGCTTACATTAAAATTATTACGCCATACCTAGTATTGAATTGTTAGTGTATTGCATTGCAAGTTGATAATTCTGCATTCATTAGTGAACTGCGCCCGGACACGAGCTATTTTGTTGATTCGGGTTATTAATTTACATTTCCTGACATTAAATTACACAAACTAAACAAATAACAGCTACGTCCCTATCCGGAGGTCATTTTTGTGCGAAGATTTATCCCCAGATTACCTCGCGAAGTATTGCACCGAAGCTCAGTACATTTGAGCCGTTCAGAGCAGCAGTAAGTCAAGAATGAGTAATGAAAATTGAAGTAAACATTCTGTAAAATACAGCGCAAAGTAGCAATTAATATGTAGTTCTTGCTATCCACTGACTACTAATATTCACTTTATTTAAACTATTAGTAGTCAGTGGATAGAAAGAACGACATATCAATTGCTACTTTGCGCTGTATTTTACAGAATTTTTACTTTAAAACTCGTTATCCAATTTTGGTTTTTGGGTTGTATGTGTAGGATTTTCATGTCTGTATTTATGTTACTGTATGTGTGGTTAGCATTAGTTATGTGTTCGGCATATGTAGATGTATTGTGTCCTCTGGTTATTGCTTTAATGTGTTCTTTGTATCGAGTTTGGAATGATCTGCCTGTCTGTCCAATGTGTCCAATGAAATATACAGACACATACAACCCAAAAACCAAAAACTCAACAGACTAGAACAATATGAAATATACAGACACACTAAAACACACCCTAATCAAATTCTCAACACACAGATCAATTTCAGAACACACACACTATTTGACACAACTCTTCATCACACGAACGCACCCACACAACAGGGAGCAAAGTTGAGATAGCACCGAGATCTAGTAGGCTCTGAGGATGGTGTCAAGTAACACCGAAACAGCTGTAAGCCACACATGCTTACATAATTAACACGAGTAAGATCGCCATTTAATCAATTATTTATATTCAAGTGTTAAAAGTAATGTACGAAAGATTCAACATGAATTACTTTATATATGGAGCTTAAATCCATTGTACTTATCTGCCAGATTAGAGTAGAATAATTACTTACTTACTTACTGGCTTTTAAAGAACCCGGAGGTTCATTGCCGCCCTCACATAAGCCCGCCATTGGTCCCTATCCTGAGCAAGATTAATCCATTCTCTATCATCATATCCCACCTCCCTCAAATCCATTTTAATATTATCCTCCCATCTACGTCTCGGCCTCCCCAAAGGTCTTTTTCCCTCCGGCCTCCCAACTAACACTCTATATGCATTTCTGGATTCGCCCATACGTGCTACGTGCCCTGCCCATCTCAAACGTCTGGATTTTATGTTCCTAATTATGTCAGGTGAAGAATACAATGCGTGCAGTTCTGTATTATGTAACTTTCTCCATTCTCCTGTAACTTCATCCCTCTTAGCCCCAAATGTTTTCCTAAGAACCTTATTCTCAAACACCCTTAACCTATGTTCCTCTCTCAAAGTGAGAGTCCAAGTTTCACAACCATAAAGAACAACCGGTAATATACTGTAACTGTTTTATAAATTCTAACTTTCAGATTTTTTGACAGAAGACTAGATGACAAACGCTTTTCAACCGAATAATAACAGGCATTTCCCATATTGCGTTTAATTTCCTCCCGAGTGTCATTTATGTTTGTTACTGTTGCTCCAAGATATTTGAATTTTTCCACCTCTTCGAAGGATAAATCTCCAATTTTTATAGTTCCATTTCGTACAATATTCTGGTCACGAGACATAATCATATACTTAGCCTTTTCGGGATTTACGTCCAAACCTATCTCTCTACTTGCTTCCAGTAAAATTGCCGTGTTTTCCCTAATTGTTTGTGGATTTTCTCCTAACATATTCACGTCATCCGCATAGACAAGCAGATGATGTAACCCGTTCAATTCCAACCCCTCTCTGTTATCCTGGGTAGATTAATTAGTAATTGTTTAGTAGTATATTAATTATTAATTGTTTTTATAAAAATCTACCCTACAGCCACTTCATCCTATAGTCCTATAAATCTAACAGATTCTGCCCAGAAATAGATCTCAGTTTCCTTAATAAAATTACGAAGTTCCCGCAAGCTAATTGAACTAGTCATGAGGCTCTTTCAGAGTTCTGTCGTACGACACTTAAGAGAATAGAAGTTAAATATTTAATTTCACAGTGTGAACAGACGAAAGCAAAAGCGTAAATGCAATTGAGACTGATGTTTGCATTTGGATCTTCACCTACTTTACTCTTGTCACTCTCAGTTTTCTCTTATGCTGTAGGCTGTCGAGTGGATGCACTTAAAATGAAATTTCTTAGTGTTAACCACCACAGAGTGCAGTGAGCCTTAACCTGTGTCGCTCTTGAGAAATCTCTTTTTGTCGCAGTCATAAAACTTCAATTTCCCATTCCAAGGTTGCATCCTTGAGAATAACTTGGCTCCTCATACCTGAAAAGATTGTCTTATGTTGCGTGTTGCAACTCTTCTTATTTTGCTGCTATGAACTTACTGTTGGATTCAAATTTCATGCATACTTCATAACAAGTAATCTCTACATACTTTAGTTCTGAGAACATAAATATGGCTTTGAGGGAATGCAGTAAATATGACGAATTGGTTATTAAATGTCTCGCTCTAATTGGCTAAGGGAATTGCATTATACAGGGTGTATCAAAAGGTCAGGACAATCCTTAAGGAGGTGATTCAAGACCTTAGTTGCAACAAAACACCTTAATACATTTTTCAATATTCATCCCCGTTTTCGAGTTACACGACTATCACGTACCGTATCTATCCCACATTTGATTTCATATCTGATGGACCTGTCTGTTTGAGAAAAGGTAGGCTAATTGTCAGTTGTCTAGAACAGATGCTCAAAATGTCCTCCTCTCGCACGACAGCACGCCGTCTGACCTCTCGCTGCACATTATCCAATCCGAGCTGGTGTATCTCCATTGCAGCCGTGTTAATCTTTGCAACGAATTCTTCTCTGCTTGCTATCACCGTTTGGTACACTTTCTCCTTCATGCAGCCCCAGAGAAAGAAGTCCTATGGTGTTAGGTCTGGGGATAGGGCTGGCCAGGCAACTATGGTATCAACTAGACGCTGCTCCAACACATTTCAGACTTCCTGTACGCCAATAGCTAGATCACAATTTTCGAGGTAGATGGATTGGAAGGGGTTGTCCCATTGCCTGACCAGCCCGATCCCCAGACCTAACACCATTGAACTTCCTTCTCTGGGGCTGTATGAAGGAGAAAGTGTACCAAACGGAGATAGCAACCACTGTATAAAATTATATTTAAATGCTTGAAGTAAGGAAAATGAAAATGCGTTAATAAGTCAGACAGTTGCTTCACTTCCCCTTCGGGTGCCCGCCTCCCTCCATAGGTGCTATGCACGTTGCAGGTTACACAGTGGCTCGGCGGACGATCACATTTTCGCCACGGCTGGACTAGAGCATTAATGCAGGATCTGTGATATGATGTCGCGTAACTATGAGGATCCGAGTGCGCGCAAGAAGCGGCATAAGTAGCATCGATTTTCAAGTCAGTATGTACCGTAAACGAGGAAAAGGTGAAACAAACGACTTTCACCACGTTCCTTAACGAACAAAAATTATATTAAATATGCATTTTCATTAAATTAAAGCTACACGAACCGGGACGGTTCCCTTGTCAGTAGCTTATTATTTAGGGTCCATGCTCAGGATAGTAGATGGTAGCATGTAGTGTTAGGATATATCAGTGGCGGCTCCTGCATATTTCTTAAGAGGAGGAAAGAAGTTAACAGCGCAAAATGACACCTTCTTGAGAGAAACATGCTACAAATTAGCCTACATGCATACATGTAAGACCAGGTAGTGTTGGGGTTGGCCTTCCTCCCTTTTGTATAGGAATAATCTGTTTTTGTAAACTGAGTTTCCTAAATTGTCCAAAATATAATATGTTTTTACTTCCATTCATTGTTGAATAATTGCACAAATTAACAATTACAAGGAAATTCACAACCTCGTAGCATTTTTCGAGCACACTACAGCATCACACGTGTTGGGAGAGACTAGCTACTAACTCGTAACCGGAACCGTTATACGGAAATGAGAATGAGAAATAATCTGTTAGGAAAGCGAGAAAACTGCACCCACCCACGTGGTTTGTGTTGTCACATGTACATTTTACAAGTTCAGTATCACAAGCTTTTGAAGAATGTCAGTTCTTGTAAAGTCATACTACCATTATTGTTCAAAGCTGCCGGTGGCCGATCAATTTTTTTATGTTAAAAATAATGTAGTTTGCAGTACTGGTACTTTCAATTTCAAAGATATTAGTGCAAAACTGACAACTTGGCTGTTGTCCTGTCTAGTAGACAATGAATGGAAGTGAATTTCAGGGGCCAAAAAGATATGCGATAGTAATGTAGAACTACTTCCTCTTTGTTTTATATAAATTCAACTTCAACTTTCAGATATCCTCGAAAATTTCAAACCATGAATAGTAGCTTTTATAAAGTGAAATGAATAATATATTTTGATCTATAATTTAAGAAAAAAAAAATTATATGGTGTCTTTCACAGCTTTGCGTTAAAACTGTTTTTGTTGTGTCTCCTCCTAGATGTGTTATAGTCTGGTTGAATGCAGCATCGTTAGATGGCAGCGGTAACGAGCTTGCTGCACGACCAGTCGGTTTCTTTTTCCCGCCCATGCGCTGATTCAGAGGAGGATCTCCTCCCTATCCGTTCATTTACTTGCTTTAAAACTCTGCTTCTTTCTCTGGCCGCTAGCGCGCTGTTGTCTATGTGTGTTAACTACAGTAAAGGAGGAATGGATTGACTTTCCTCAACACAATCTCGCATCCTTCTCACAGTTTTGTAGCAGGACAAGAGTGCGCGTGATTTAAAACTCGATCAACCGAGGTTTTCTTATAGCTGTGAACTTAAAAACTATCGGATCTTCCTCGAATTTCAAATCATATATTTCATTTGGTATTTACTTTCAAAAGAAGAAAAATATGAGGAGGACGTTCCTCCCTTCCCTCCCCCGAGGAACCGCCACTGGGATATATCCTGTTAGTGATCCGTGCATTGGAGAAATGAAAACTCGTGCCTTTGCAAGAGACTTCTCATCTTAAGTTGAATTACGTTTTAACATATTTCAAATATGGGATTGCAACTTGAAAACACGAGTCTTTGCGGTTATTAACTGTATGTCGTCGTAGCTTACAGAGCTGTAAAACAAAGAACGTGAATTTCTCAGATGAATTTATCTAGTTAACGGGATACTTAGGGACAAGAAATATTATAGCATGAAAATGCATGATTTTTACTTTCCGTTAACATGAGTAATGGGAGATCATTGGCTTGGTATGCGGTGGAGCCTTGAGCGATGTGCAGATGCCACGGAGCTGTGGCATAACTGTAAAGATGCTGGCAGAAACTTTCATAATCTCGTTTTCAATTCCTGCTGCGTCTCCGCATCGCAGCGCAACAACAACAAAGGCGTGCACGCACATTGCTTGTCACGGAGATCAGAAGGAATCCTTGGATGTCGGTGAAGAGATTGTTACTGTGCTTATAGCCCCGCTCTTGGGATGATTTTGAAATATGCAGTGCTCCAAATTAGCCTTTAGAAAATTTGTTCATTTTTTAGCGCCAAGAAATTTAATTTTTCATAACATTTTACATTTTCTACTACTAAGAAATTTAATTTATCCATGACCATAACGAAAAACGAGCCTTTACTAAATACTTTTGCGTTTGTAAAGTAGGCTTTTATTCAACATTACTTTATTTCACTAGTGAGATAAAGATTTTACCACAATCTACTATATACAGTCGCGAAGCTTGAGGTGTTTTTTTGCAAATCTCGTGATAAAGCGCTCTAAGCGGTTAGCAACTAGAAACAATAGACTGTCCATGGTCGACTTTGGACTGTGTCGTATTTCTATCGAGTGCTAGCTCGTTGCGTATTTCACATTGATGCTTGTCAAATGTTCGTTATTGGTTATAATGAAAATGTTAATGGAGAGAGAGAGAATAATAATTGGAATAATAATATGGGACAAGGAGGAGACGTTTGTAGTGCTATAAATTGTAGCAACAGTAAGAGAAAGAGGCCAGAGTTATCCTTTTTCCGATTTCCGAAAGATTCAGAGAGGTTCCTGGGTTTCCACAAGAATGCTGTGCAGAAACAAAACTCTTAATTTTGAAGTTCTTTGTGACTGTTAGAATACATTATATCCTTAAATTTCACAATGAAATGTTTCAGTCTAACCGAAAGGACATTAGATACCGGTTAAAGTTCTGTCACTTAGGCTGCTAAATTTCCAGAGAAATAAAGGTTAGGTCTACTTTTTTTTTTGTCAGAGGATATATTTTTAATTGTAGCTATTAATTTTGTTATTATTTTTATGTATTATTTTACTAAAGACGTAGAAAAATTAAGTTTGTTTTAATGAAATCTATTGATCACGTTTTATTTTCAATTCTGGTGGGATTATTATTGCTTAGGCCTACTTTTTTCTTCAAAGGATATGTTTTTAATTATAGCTGTTAATTTTGTTGTTATTTTTATTTGTTGTTTTACTAGAGACGTAGAAAAAGTCTGTTACAATAAAAATTATTGATCACGTTTTATTTCCAATTCTGGTGTGATTATTATTGCTTAACCTCATCCCACTTTAACTACGTAAGCCTACACTACAAGTACTGGTACACGTAAGTTACTCCATTAATTCATATTTCCATTATTATTGTTGTAAAGAGAAATGAAAATTAATATTTATTGATTTCATAGTTAATTATCGCTATAATCTTGAATGAGTGAAGCTATTATAGTAAATTTTTAGTTCGTTTTGCACAAACAAAAAAATTATATTAACTTATTTCTTGCAGGTATCTTCGAGTTTATGGTGAAATTTAATATACTTCATTAAAATAATATATTAACTTTATGCATTTAATATTTCAATAATGGAAGGAAGGTGTTAATTTTTCCAAAAGAACACGACAACGAAAGTAACATATTTTGTCGTCTGCTAGGAGAGAGATCTGCGATGATTAGGCGATAGTAGCGATCCTAGTGGTGGGCAACTATCCATATTTGCATTTTTACTACATATTGAGCTTCGCGACTGTATATAGTAGACTGTGACTTTACCTCACAGTTTGAACTTTATTTCACATTCACTGTTTTCCTAGTATCCGGGTACACATGTATACTTTTCCAATCAACTATTACTCAAGAAGTTAATTTACTTAGTTTAGTTTAGTTAGTTTACTTGAATTTTTTTTCTTCTGTAAACTGCCATTGTTTATTTCTGTATTTGTTTGCCTTTTTCTTATTCTTTTATCTCTCATCTTCTATTTTGTTCTTGTATTGTTTTGTATGCTTTGTCTAATGGCAGCCTCTAATTTGAGGAAGCTCTGATAAATAAAAAGTTACTAGATGTCACTACCTCTACTTCTTTATTACCATTTCTTAAATATACATACACGCGATCTCCTTCTCTTTCCGCTATCTACTACGTCGTAATTTGTGCATTGCATCCATATCTAATATGTTTTTTTTTTAATTTTGTAATAATTTACCTTTTGGGATGCTAGGAGACTTGAACCTGCGAAGGTGGGTTTATAGAATTTTAAAATAACACGCATTAGTCAACTGAGCTAAACAGACACGATGACAAATTGTTTTAATATTCCTCTTAAGTTTACAGAAGTAAAATGTGAAATTATTTTAATGAAATTAATCCCGTGAACACTTCTAAATAATCCCTGCAACTTCAAAAAGACGAAAATACACGTTTAAAATGAAAAAAATATATTAAAATGATATAATTAATTATAATTTGTGATTTATCCTACGCCCTGGATACCATTCTTCACTAATCATGGCCTCCTAAATCATAACCTATCTAGTACACGTATCGATTCTAAAATCCATGCCATGATATGTGATTATATGAGGACTTCTTTTCAACATATTTTCTTTTATAAAACATAATTTTTCGTTATGGTCATGGATAAAATTACGTATGGTACTTGTGAGCGTGATCTTTATTGCGTTCGTGTAATTTAAGCACTCGGCTGACACCTCATGCTTAAATCTTTCCACTCGTGTAATAAAGATGCACTTACCTCACAAGTACCATAAATAACTATTTTCACTAACATTTCACTACATTTTACAATTGAAATTTTCACTAGCATTTGAGCACGTGACCTACTTCGTTTTTTTTTATCTGTTTTGAGGAGCTTAAGATGGGAGAGATAAAAATGCTTCAGGAATTCTTAATAAGCATACAGTGGTAATATGATAGTACATTATGCAACGAGCCTATAATGATAGTAATTAAGACGCGAGTATGTTTATGAAACGAGCGCAAGCGAGTTTCATAATTTTCAAACGAGCGTCTTAATTACCATTATAGGCAAGTTTCATACGATTTTCTATGCTCGACCATATTTCTAACTTGAAATCATTCAGAAGTATTCATTTTATTTGTATCTGACAGAAGATCGGAAGTGACCTTGTTCATAGCTCGTAAATTGTGAGATGTCCACAGACGCGAAAGTATTGATTTTTTTCGAGGAACAATAATGTCATTGACCTTGATGTAATGTAGAGAATAACATGAACTAATTTTGATGTAACCTGGAAATTGATTTAGAATTGAAAAACGAGATGACAAATTGAATTTATTTGAATATTGTTTACAATTAACGCTAATTATTATAGTAACAGAACATAACCTAGTGCGACAGTATTGGATTTCCAGCCTCCGTGACGTTTCCCTGGTCTTTCGATTGCATATCCGAGAATAATCGAAAACCTGAACTTTAATGAATAGATGAACTTTAATGACATGCATTAAAGGACTGCTACCAGGAGTATAATTACTACATTTCGGCATGGTCGAGCATAAAGGTGTGTAATTGTTGTTTAGTAAACTGTCAGAAGACAGGTTGGAACTCTTAAGTGACACCAATAGGGCATCATTAAAGCAACTAAGCTAAGAGGTAATAGGGTAGACCAGTTCCTTCGCCCTCCATTGCATACAATGCTGACTAGTAACATGTTTCACTAATCAGACTAACAATATACTGTTATTCCTCCGACACATATCAAGTGAGATGCATTTCTGATGGAGCGCGGAAGTTAGGCAAAATGCCCTTTTTATTTGGATAGATATACTTAAGATTGTAATAGAGAAAAACATGTTACCTGAAAACTTGATTTGCATAATACACGTCACTGTTCGTTAACAGAAAACCACAATGTAAGTCACACGGAGTTAGTGTGCACTCGAAGTTGGTTGCTTGACGGTTGTCAGCCCACTTTGAGGTATGTGGATATAGAGGGAAGAATTGGATCGGTGTCGGGTAGAGTTGCCGGGTAGCTCAGTTAGTAGAGCGTTGGTACGTTAAACCAAAGGTCCCGGGTTCGATATCCGGCCCCGGAACAATTTTTCCCTGGAAATTATTCAAATCAACTTTACAGGGAGTTATACCTGAAATCTTGATTTGCATGTTTCCACACATTTCGAGACAATAGGAGCAGTTTTTATTTTGCCTGTTTTTGAACATCTTATCTTCCGTTGCCTGTTTGCGGTTCGATTCCCGCTTTGGCTGATTACGTGGTTGGATTTGTTCCGAGGTTTTTCCCAACCATAAGGCAAATGTCAGGTAATACATGGCGAATTCTCAGCCTCGTCTCGCCAAATATCATCTCGCTATCACCAGTCCCATCGACGCTAAATAACCTCGTAGTTGATACAGCGTCGTTAAATAACTAAGTAAAAAAATAATAATAATCTAGCTTTAGAAGGACGTGTGTTGAGGAAATATTGTTTGTATGGGGTGTACTTAGGCTAATAAAAATAAAATTTATAGCTGTGTTTGCTTTGATGTGAAATGACTTTACGGGTAGGATGAGTGAAATTACGAAATTCTAAACTATAAAAGCTAGATTTTAAAATTTGTACCATATGTGTATACTAATGTAACTAAAGAACCCACAAAGATTTGTGCTTGTAGCTCTCATGGTTCTCAAGGTATCAGCAAGTTTATATTTTTGGGGGGCGAGTAATTCAAAAAGTCTCTTGAATAACAATTTTCTTTTTTTTTTTCGGTCTCATAATTTATGAATAGGCTCACCACACTTATACTTATTTAAATAGCCCTGGGTTGCAATGTAGATTCATTAGATAAGCTTCTAGAATTTTTTAAATATTGTAGGCCTATAATTTTTCTTATATACAGTATATATATATATATATATATATATATACACACACATATATATCTATATGTACAGGGACATCATTTTATTTTTACTAACATTTTTAATATTAACCTGTCTGTACCTTTAGAGAACCGGAAACACCGTTCGCTACCCCCTTCCACGACTGGAGTTCGATGATACTGGCGTAAAACACAAACAAATCACTTTACTAGGTATAGGAGAGAAGAAAAGTAGTTCGTCCATTTACGTAAACTAGGAAATATCGCAATTTTTAGTTCGATAAATTTCATTAGGTTTTTGTTTAATCAAAATCCAGTACTATATTAAGAATAAGTGTTTTTACTCACGAACTGAGTTATCCATGCGAACGTAATCATTATGCAGTGTATATTATACTGTCTACAGCACATTAGCGTACAATATAGAGAATGAAGTTCAATTGAAAAATAATCATAATATGGATATTTCAACACATTTTTTAAAATGGTGGCCGTTCATTTCGATACAGGCTTCAGTTCTTTTGTGCATATTATCGCACTATAGACTATTGCATCTAATTCTAATTGCCAGTTTCGTCCTTCGTACTAGTAACTGATGTTGAAATAATTCTGTACCTAGTCTATAAAAGAGTACCTTACGTACTGTAAATTCAATCTTCACTTCTGCCCGACCCCCACAGATAAAATTACTCAGACATGCTATCTACTGTCCGTCCAAGTGGTTATGCCTCAGGATCGTAGAAAGGGGGGAAATCACGTGACAGTTAATTACTTAACGAGGCCCTTTTATTTAAGTTATTTTAAACAGTTGTATAATATTACGTAAACGTCCAATTCCTAACAGAAATTAATCTTTCCAGAAAAGAGCTAAAGCAGCCCAGCTTTTACAGGGGGGCGTGCAGAAGCAGGTGGGGGAAATCGGGATGCAAAGTAGCCAAACGAACAGTACTTGTGCGAAAATATGATTCAATATTGAAAGCTCTTTCGTCACTGGAAAACGCGAACATATTTCTGGAACGTACTATACTCACTAACTCAGTGCTGTTTACTATATGCAGCCTTGATTCTGTCTGGAAGACAGTTGGAACTTCATTAGTAGAAGGGGTGGGAGTGAAGTACGTTAAAAAACTCAGGTACAATAAAAATTGAAGTAAAAATAAAATGATGTCCCTGTATACATATTCCTATATTAAGAAACTAGAAAAAAATATTATATTGAAATTGTGTTCACCATAAAATCTAGAGCTATTTTTATTCGCTGCATATCTCTGAACTTAAATACCAAGTTTGAACTGTCTATCACAAAACCTGCTTTGCAAGGAGCATTTTATGGGAATGAAAATGCTGAAAATTTAGTGTGAGAAAACAGCAATGAAAGATTTGAATAGACTACATTACTCATATTAAAATCTTCCTGGTTCACCAGTGTACCTGCGGGTACATAACGATTGAAATAGCGCTGTATATTGAAACAGAAGTAAAAGAAAATGCAAATAAATCCGAATTGCTTTGCTCAGTACAGTGTAAAACTGAGTGCGTCGCAACTGGAACTTAAAACGGCACGGGACTCTCAAAACTGACGTATTGCCTTTGAAATGCGGTACCATAACGGTGGTGCTATTTTTTTTAATAGAGGGAGGTATGTAGTATTTTATAATGTCAGAAAACAAAATTGTGATTTTTGAGAGATTTTCTTCAAAATTCACTCATTGGTACTCTTAGGGAAAATGAAGTTAAAAATTGTACAAAATGTTCAGCGGAGGCGTATTCATGATTGATAATTTCGGCTCTTCAAACATGATACGAAACTTATCGCACCACGCAATATAATGCTCGCCCTTTCTTTGCATTGGAGGTCGATAATAAATGTTGGATAATTTAAAATGTCTTCTTCACTAGAGTTTCTGCACCTGTGATCAGCGATGTTGGGGGCCGAACACGCTTGATTTGTCACATTATATATTTGGTGTTTTGTTCACAAATTCATAACCACGCTGTCTCGCTTCAGAGAATCAGCAGATCTTACAGCTTCGTGAAATGTACAGCATGAAGGAAATGTGACTGAGTAAAACATCGTGGTTTTGCGAACGTGTGGAGGCGTCACTGGCAGAGCAGAGCAGGGCGTGGCGGCGTCCTGCTTGAATTCCAGCGCTGATATCCGCGTGGGAGCTTCCCAGACCTTCATTCGCTTGTGCCGCCCGGAGTGAATGTCTGCCCCTACTCAACGACACATGACGATCTGGCGAAGTTCACAATTCACTATGGCTTTTCGCTGTTTGTCCGTTAATAAAATTTTCTCCTCCTCCTCCTCTTTTTCTTCTTCTTCTTCTTCTTCTTCTTCTCCTCCTCTTCCTTCATCTCCTCCTTTTCTTCTTCTTCTTCTTCTTCTTCTTCTTCTTCTTCTCCTCTTCCTCCATCTCCTCCTCTTTTTCTCTTCTTCTTCTTCTTCTTCTTCTTCTCCTCTTCCTCCATCTCCTCCTCTTTTCCTTTTCTTCTTCTTCTTCTTCTCCTCTTCCTTCATCTCCTCCTCCTTTTCTTCTTCTTCTCCTCCTCCTCTTCCTTCATCTCCTCGTCCTCTTCCTTCATCTCCTCCTCCTTTTCTTCTTCTTCTCCTCCTTTTCTTCTTCTTCTTCTTCTCCTCTTCCTCCATCTCCTCCTCTTTTTCTTTTCTTCTTCTTCTGCTCTTCCTCCATCTCCTCTTTTTCTTTTCTTCTTCTTCTTCTTCTTCTCCTCTTCCTCCATCTCCTCTTCTTCTTCTTCTCCTCTTCCTCCATCTCCTCTTTTTCTTTTCTTCTTCTTCTTCTTCTCCTCTTCCTCCATCTCCTCTTTTTCTTTTCTTCTTCTTCTTCTTCTCCTCTTCCTCCATCTCCTCCTCTTTTTCTTTTCTTCTTCTTCTTCTTCTCCTCTTCCTCCACCTCCATCTCCTCTTTTTCTTTTCTTCTTCTTCTCCTCTTCCTCCATCTCCTCCTCTTTTTCTTTTCTTCTTCTTCTTCTTCTTCTCCTCTTCCTCCATCTCCTCCTCTTTTTCTTTTCTTCTTCTTCTTCTTCTCCTCTTCCTCCACCTCCATCTCCTCTTTTTCTTTTCTTCTTCTCCTCCTCTTCCTCCATCTCCTCCTCTTTTTCTTTTCTTCTTCTTCTTCTTCTCCTCTTCCTCCACCTCCATCTCCTCTTTTCTTCTTCTCCTCCTCTTCCTCCATCTCCTCCTCTTTTTCTTTTCTTCTTCTTCTCCTCTTCCTTCATCTCCTCTTTTTCTTTTCTTCTTCTCCTTCTTCTCTTCCTCCATCTCCTCCTCTTTTTCTTCTCTTCCTCCATCTCCTCCTCTTTTTTTTCTTCTTATTCTTCTTCTTCTTCTCCTCTTCCTCCATCTCCTCCTCTTTTTCTTTTCTTCTTCTTCTCCTCTTCCTCCATCTCCTCCTCTTTTTCTTTTCTTCTTCTTCTCCTCTTCCTCCATCTCCTCCTCTTTTTCGTTTCTTCTTCTTCTTCTCCTCTTCCTCCATCTCCTCCTCTTTTTCTTTTCTTCTTCTTCTTCTTCTCCATCTCCTCCTCTTTTTCTTTTCTTCTTCTTCTTCCCCTCCTCCTCTTCCTCCTCCTCCTTCTTCTTCTTCTTCTTCTCTCCTCTTTCTTCTTCTTCTTCTTTGAATAATTTCAAGGGAAAAATTGTTCCGGGGCCGGGTATCGATCCCGGGACCTCTGGTTCAACGTACCAGCGCTCTGCCAACTGAGCTACCCGGGAACTCCACCCGACACCGTCTCAACTTTTCCCTTTATATCCACACAACTCGCGTGGGCTTACGAAACGCCAGAGACCCACATCGAATGCTCACAAACTCTGTGTGACTTGGAATTGTGGTTTTCTGTTAACGTACACAGTGACGTATATATTATGCAAATCTAGTCTTTCAGGTAAAGCTTCCTGTAAAGCAGATTTGAATAATTTCAAGGGAAAAATTGTTCCGGGGCCGGGTATTGTCTTGAGTTCTGCCTGGAATTGCGCGTACAGGAGCAACATTACAGGTCATCTTCAGCGCATCTCTCCACTCGGAGCTAGAAAGGCCTGTATGATGTCTGACCCAGCTGTTTGCGGGAGTAAAGTCTTGATATGAGCTGACTCCTTTACCTTTTTGTGGCAGTTGACACCATTTATTAAATTCTTCAAAGCGCAAAATTTTCCTGAGTTTCTTTGAGTCAATTAGACCTCCTTTGTTCTTAATGGTGTCTGGGGAGATCAAATTGTTATCCAGAGGTAACTTGCCAAGGTTAGTTTTCAGTTCTCTCTCAATCTCTTGTGTTGGCAATATACTGATTATCTGATCTCATCAAAAGTTGACAACTGTAAATTTGTTGAAGAACTGCCTCCCATGTAGTTCGAAATAGACCAAGGCCTTTATATTTACTGTCAGAGTAAATCATTGAATCTGGAGTATCTGTAGGTAATAGTAATATGCGTTACAAGAGCGGTATGTTGACGTTTTCATGTTCGAGGAAAAGATTGAAAAAGCGAAACGTAGTTGAGCTTTTTTAATTTCCGAGAACATGAAAACAAACATACCGCTCGTGTATCGTACATTATTTTTTGCGAAGATCGTTTATTCCACACCTGAAAGAGGGATTTCTAATTAGTTGCAATGGAATCTCCATCTTGGTTTCTGTTCAATGACGGCAACTTTTAAAAACAAAAATATCTATCTTCAAATTGTTGCTATAAAATGTTTGCTGTGTTCACTATATTCCAGCAGGCCGTGATATACGTCTGTCTTTTTTTTTCTCCCAGTCTATAAATGCGAACTTAAAACAAACGGCAAGGTTATGTAATGATTTATTTTTCATTTTAATATTTCAACAATATTATTTATATAACATATTGCAGTAATAACATCGGCATCTGGAATCTTGTTGATTTTTTCACGGCTTCCTTAATGTTACTTGCATTACAAATGCAGTAACTTTTGTGGTGTTGTAGAGTTTACTTAATTTTTGCAAATATTTAAAAACAATAATTAACAGTGCAATTTAGTTGAAATTGCAGTGGTAAGTTTCCAATTTGTAATTATTACTATGTTAAACGTCTCTAAAAATAATATGTTAAAAGCCTAAAGCAGTAAAATGAATATGACGCTTAAGCGGTAAGAAGAGGGAAATTGTTATGTGTGTTACGTTGGGAATACTGAATGTCGTATTTCACACTTACCGCATATTGGTTTTGTGCGGAAACCAAGCAAATACGCACTATCTCGCACATACATAGTGAGAGCCTACTTAAAATTATTCACATTTGAATTTACGTCTGTTAATAAACATTTATTGTGTGTGCATTCGTGTGCGTGTGTGTAACTATGTGGAAATTAAGGTTCAGAAAATCGAGTAAATTTAACAAAGTGATTCGGGTTACTAGAAGAAGGATCTTATGCAGAGGTTTGTCAATAACATTCAGCTTAAATTGTATAAGATTGCATCTATTATTTATTACGTTTTGTCAAAAACTGAAGTTGAAGAAAGGAGGATGAGAAAATACAATACATGTGATCTATATCTGGAGCACGCGAAGTGGTCACATTTAAAAAATAACCGTTCAACTAGACATTAAAAATAAAGCAATACGGATTCAAATGAGAAACACAAATTTTAAAATCAATGATGCGGAACTTCTCAAAATGATGCTAGAGGCTGGAGGAATATTGATAGATCTGAAAAGTGATGAATAGGGACCGAATTTTTATGTAATTACATATTATATTCCTTTCAACCTAACCGTATATAAATAACAAATCTCTGCGAATCTTGTAATTACCATTAATATATTAAAATTTGATACTACATATTTTCACATATTTACCCCACATTACATATTATGGCTTGGTATTACAAAAATCTACATATTTAGGGGTTTTATTGATTTTTACTTCTCTAAAAGGGGGGGAAAAAAACTTCTGCTGAGGAAGTTTACAATTTGAAATACACAGATTTAAAAAGTCTTTTTACCTACCCAAGAAAGGATATATTTCGGGACGAAACAATCATAAAGTCATTAGTTCCAGGAAGTCATAAAGGCACTCACCTCATACCGCCCACTGTAAATATTAGTGAACAAATGGTAACCTTTCTCATACCTTGTAAAAATCACTCAGAAAGTAGCGTTGCCTTCATGCGGTGGAGTGGGAGGAGGACAACATGAATTGTCTCGAACTATAATAAATTGTTCTGCACAGGTCTTAACCAATGACTTTTTTTAGTTTCACCGTCTTACAAGCCGTTCTCATACAATTTGCAACTCTCTTCCTAATCCTTCCAGTGAAAACCTGTGTCAAGTCTGACATGAGCTGCAATAAAGTAGCCGATTTTTTAAAAGAAGCTGGAGTAAAGGAACAACCTGGAAATATGTTGAAAGATTAAAGTAATTAGCTTTTCAGGTTATTGCTTGACCTCTTTACTTTAAATTTAGTAGACCTATACGGAAATGGGATTTTCCGAGCAATTAGAAAGTATGGTTCTCGGCTGGAATAATCCTACCCTTCTGAATAAGACAGGAATGTCACTTTTCAAACAGTTTCTAATTGCCTATAGTTTGAGGTTTTAATAGGCACTTTGTTTCCTACAGGGAGCAGCTAAAATGCATGTGTCCCACATCTCCTCTTATTTTCTCCTAATCCAGTAAAGCGAAACAGTGCTTGCAGTTCTGTTGTGTCATTCATTTCACTCAGTTCTCTAGCTTTAGCACTTACAGTAGTGCAAGTGAGTTTATCTACTGTTTTTAACTAACTAAAATGGCCCCTGTATCTTCAACCCTAACGACAAAAATATAATAATGGATTGCGATGGACGAAGCTTTCACTACAGATGGAAAAATAGTAATGTGTCAAGTGTGCGGTAAAATAGTCGGGTGCTCTATGAAATCACAACTGGAGAGTGTTACCATTCTATACCTGCCAGAGATTGATATTAAATGTTTTTATGTTTTTACATATTTTGGTACATATTCGGCTTATTTTTCTTACATAAATGTGTACATATTTCACACCTTGACATTACATAAAAATCCGGTCCCTAGTGATGATAGACTAAGGCCCGATTGTATAAACCATTTAATCTTAGATCAGAGGTTAAATTGATCCTTGTTTCAGCTCAACTTGGAATTTTGTGTTGTATAAAGTCTAATCTGAGATTAATTTGTCTCAAACTAAAGTCAACTTTGACTGAAGAAATTTCTCCGATTAAGTTAGATGATCCAAGTTCAGTTATTTCTTTTCTGTTTGAAATATACGAGTGACAGATTGTGCAAATAAAATATCCATTATTATTAATATTAATAGATATGATAGGTACATTTATATATATTTCTTTCAATTTATTGCGTTAATACACAAACAGTCATATTTTATAAGGCTCTATCGTGTTCAGCAGTATCAAATAACATAATCTATAATTATATTATGTTTATAACAACCATTAATCATTAATGGATATGATAGGTACATTCATAAATTTTCAATTAACTGTATTACTAAACGAAAATTGTCGTTTTATAAAGCTTTATTATGTTTAGCAGTATCAAACATCATAACATGATAACAACTCGGAGAACAGTCAACCTTCTTCTTATTGTCCGCCATTATTTACATTGCACAAAAAACCAGTGTCTCCAACAGAATGTAATACGGAAAGTCGCCAAAAAGTAGTTGTAAAGTCGCTAGATTTCTTATTATCAACAAAGAAAGATTAAATTTTGTCACTATGGGGTGCTAAAAAGGTCACTAAATCCCTATTTAAGCAATATAAAAGTTAAAAGAAATTGTTTTTTAAAAAGAGTTAAAGTCGCTAGATTGGCAACACTGAACAAACCTGTCCGCGCATCACGTATTTCACCTGTTTATGCTATGTTGCCAAATCCTTTTCACGTGAACTTAGATTGCATTTGAACGAAGGTAATTTGATCGCAGAAAAGTTTTATACAATAGGAGAAGTGTCTGAACTCTTAACTTTTTGATCTTCGATCAAAGTTGATCTTTAGTCAGGGAGTTTTATACAATTGGGCCTAAGTCTGAATGATGGAATAGGCTCCGGTATCTAGTCCTTGTTGACTAGATGAAGAAGAAGGTTTACGTTGTGGTCAGTAGTGTAGAATGCTTGTACAATTCTACATTTCTGCATAGGTAGTAGGCACTCAAGAGATTGTTGAGGTGAATAGGAAACAAACAAGATTACCTGGACCGTGTCTTGACTGATTAACATTCCCGCCCGACGTGTTCGTGTGTGCGTTGTATTAATGATCTCGTCTGCCAAATTCGCATACTCGAGATAATGTGATCGCCTACACTTATTATACAGACACAAGTACCGGTTCCACACACGTGACGACAACACGTGATCCGATTCCACGCACGCGACCAGAGTCCAAGGAGACCTGCATCTCGGAGAAGTAGCTACAGACACGGGATTGTAAATCATAAACACAGACGAAGTCTGCATGAAAACCCGTCGTCTTAAATCTGTTGAATGCCTACTGCACTCGTGAGTTTAGGCCCGCTTCTGTTTGCTGGTATTAATTCATTCATTTATTCAGACTCGGTCTGTTTCTTCATTTTCTTCATTTTCATGGTCTGTTGTAGTCACTACCTAAGACTAAGGCTGGTTCACAATAAACCGGGAACGGAAACGACAACGAAAACGAGAACGGAAATAATGTTAAAATAAATGTATTTAAATGTGAGCATTCACAATTAACTATTATGAATTCTCACATTTAAATACATTCATTTTAACATTATTTCCGTTCTCGTTTTTGTTGTCGTTTCCGTTCCCGGTTTATTGTGAACCAGCCTTAAAGGTCCAAAGGATGGCTTCCAAAGATTAGAAGTCCAAAGGATGACTCCTTTTCAAAGGAAGTAAAGCTGGCGATCTAGTGCCGTAAATTTTATTTATTTATTTATTTATTTATTTATTTATTTATTTTTTATTTAACCTGGTAGAGATAAGGCCATCAGGCTTTCTCTTCCCCTCTACCAGGGGGTTACAACTACAATATTAAGAATACAATTAAAATTATAATTACAATTAATATTAAATGTACAAATACAATAAAAATCAAAGTACTAAAAGATTAACTCATTAATAAAAGCTAGACAGTTTATTGTAAAAGTCAAGAAGAGAAAAACATTTGTTTTTATTAATTAAGTAAATATTAAACCTACTCTACGCAGTAAGAAAATGCTTAATAAGCTTGCTTTTGAACGCTACTAAATTCCGACAGTGTCTGATGTCACTAGGTAGGGTATTTCACAAACGCGAGAGCGAGATTGTGTATGATGATGAATACGATGATGTCTTATGTGTTGGTATGGCTAGTATGCGGCTATTTTGCGTGCGTGTGAAGAGATTATGATATGATGACAGGTAACTGAAACGGGAGCCAAGGTAGGTAGGTGTAGAAGTGTGAAGGACTTGGAAAAGGAGAACAAGAGAATGAAAATTTCTACGTTCGTTAAGCCGTAGCCAGTTTAGAGTTTGGAAGGATGGGGTAATGTGGTCAGCGCGACGGACATCGCAGACGAAGCGAACACAAGAATTATGAACATGTTGTAATTTTTGCAACTGGTTGACATTGAGGTCAGTCAGTAGAAAATCACAATAATCGAAGTGGGGCATTACTAGTGTCTCCACTAGTATTTTCTTGAGTGATAGCGGGAGGAATTTTCGAGTGCTGTTTAAGGAATGTAGTATGGAAAGCACTTTTTTATGGCATGTAAAAGAACCTTATGGGATCCAAGAAAATTTGGATCATTTCTTGTTCACGTCATAATTTGGAGTTAGCCCAAATCAATGACTAAGCGCGCATATCCCATCCTCCCCCTGCAACCATGAATGCTGACGAACATAAGAGCAAAACAATAATTATCGAGGGGCAGAAAGGGAAATGTTCTTCTTTCTTTCTTTTGTGGGCTCTTCCACTCTTCAGCGGTTGCCCTGAATTCCCTTCCGCCATCCTTCTCGATCCCGCCAATCCTCCTCCTGCATATGTCGGTCCTGCATCATTTGCACGACACCGGCTTTCCATGTTTTTCTTGGCCAAAGATTATTCTGGAATGGTCACCTCGGGGAAGGAGGAAGGGAAATTTGATGGGATAAAAAAGCAAATTGCTTAAATTGTAGAACAGGTCAAAAGAGCACTCACCTTGGCACAAACGTGGCAGCACAGGATTCACATGTCTCTCTGTGACTGGAATGTAAAAGAGATAATATATCTTATAGCCCTTCTCGAGTGGTGACAAGACTTTCATAAATCTTCCAAAACTTAGTAGAGTCTGATACTTTAATTTTTTTTCTTTTAATGAGACTTTAGGCATTATGTTCATTTTCACATATATCTGTGCTTGAAATACTATCAACATTACTTCACAAAGCAAATACTTACTTACTTACTGGCTTTTAAAGAACCAGAAGGTTCATTGCCGCCCTCACATAAGCCCGCCATTGGTTCCTATCCTGAGCAAGATTAATCCAGTCTCTACCATCATATCCCACCTCCCTCAAATCCATTTGAATATTATCTTCCCATCAACGCCTCGGCATCCCCAAAGGTATTTTTCCCTACGGCCTCCCAACTAACACTCTATATGCATTTCTGGATTTGCCCATACGTGCTACATGCCCTGCCCATCTCAAACGTCTGGATTTAATGTTCCTAATTATGTCAGGTGAAAAATACAATGCGTGCAGCTCTGCGTTGTGTAACTTTCTCCATTCTCCTGTAACTTCATCCCTCTTACCCCCAAATATTTTCCTAAGAACCTTACTCTCAAACACCCTTAATCTCTGTTCCTCCCTCAAAGTGAGAGTCCAAGTTTCACAGCCATACAGAACAACCGGTGATATAACTGTTCTATAAATTCTAACTTTCAGATTTTTTGACAGCAGACTAGATGACAAAAGCTTCTCAACCGAATAATAACAGGTATTTCCCATATTTATTCTGCGTTTAATTTCCTCCCGAGTGTCATTTATATTTGTTACTGTTGCTCCAAGATATTTGAATTTTCCCACCTCTTCGAAGGATAAATCTCCAATTTTTATAGTTCCATTTCGTACAATATTCTGGTCACGAGACAGAATAATATACTTAGTCTTTTCAGGATTTACTTCTAATCCTATCGCTTTACTTGCTTCAAGTAGAATTTCCGCGTTTTCCCTAATCGTTTGTGGATTTTCTCCTAACATATTCACGTCATCCGCATAGACAAGAAGCTGATGTAACCCATTCAATTCCAAACCGTCTGTGTTATCTGAACTTCCCTAATGGCATATAAAGCAAAGTTAAAAAGTGAAGGTGATAGTGCATCTCCCTGCTTTAGCCCGCAGTGAATTGGAAAAGAATCAGATAGAAACTGGCTTATACGGACTCTGCTGTAAGTTTCACTAAGACGTATTTCAATCAATCGAACTAGTTTCTTGGGAATATCAAAATTCAATAAGAATATTATATAAAACTTCTCTCTTAACCGAGTCATATGCCTTTTTGAAATCTATGAATAACTGATGTACTGTACCCTTATACTCCCATTTTTTTCTCCAATAACTGTCGAATACAAAACATCTGATCAATAGTCGATCTATTACTCCTAAAACCATACTGATGTCACAAAGCAAATAGATGGAGGAATGCTTGTTGTGAAATAAGCTCTTCAGATGTAGGTGGTAACTTTCAGAATCATTTGTTGTCCGTGGTAAATCGGTTGCAGAGATTGGTGCCGCCCACGTATGAGGGGGGTGGGAATTAAAATCAGTGACTATTTTGTAACACATGCTGATGGAATGGAACGAAGAGTTAATGAGAAAAGGGGTGCGGATTAATGTCAACAAGAGTAAAGTAATGTGGATCTCTAAGGAAGATAGACAGGAAACAGAATTTAACATTGAGTGTGAAGGACAAAACCTGGAGAGAGTGGAAAGTTTTAAATATTTAGGAACAATAATAACTAGTAATGGAAGAGTAGATCAAGAAGTACTGAACAGGGTAAAGAAAGCAACATCAGCATACTATCAAATAAATAATACAATAGTTGGGAAAAAAGAAATAACCACTAAGACTAAAATACAGATATATAATTCAATAATTAAACCTATAATACAATATAGTACCGAAAGCTTACCATTCTTAGATAAACATCGAAGTAAATTAACAGCAGTGGAAATGAAATATTTTAGAAGAACTGTAGGAAAGACCAGAAGAGATAGGATAAGGAATGACAGGATAAGAGAAGAAGTTAAACTGAGAAAAGCATTAACAGAGGTGATTAATGAAAGGTAGTTGAAATGGTTTGGGCATGTATGTCGTATGGGAGAGGAAAGGAAGGTTAAACAGGTGATGGAAATGAGAGTGGAAGGAAGAAAGAGAAGAGGAAGACCAAGGATTAAATGGGAGGATACAATAGAAAGAATAGGCCAACAGAAAGGAAAAACAATGGTAGAGATGAAGAGAATGTGTAGAGACCGGGAAAAATGGATGAAATGGACGGAGAGAGGCGAACCTGACGCTTAGCAGCAGAAGGGACTGAAGAAGAAGAAGAAGAAGAAGAAGAAGAAGAAGAAGAAGAAGAAAAAGACTATTTTGTACTCTACTGTATATAATATAATCACTGAATTCCATCAGTCTTGGGTGTAGAGAAGCCGCTCTGAGAAGGCAAAAGAATGCGTCCGACACTTCAATGGGAGGTCGAAATGATAAACCATGAAACAATTTCAATCAGGAACCAACTTATGACTCGCGATTGTGTTATTCAGTTCGTAAACCGCAATCTCCCATTTTGCAGAGCTAAGACTGTCCTATATGAAACCTGCAACCACAAATTTCGGAGCAAGGAAGCGTATGATTAACAGTATTATCTGTTACTATTTCAAAATCTAAAATTATATACCTTTGCTGAAAGCCATTTTTACATATTTCCTTCATAGCTACCCACATCCGCAGTTTGAACAGGCAATAGGCGTAAGCAAAAAATTGCCTGGAAATACCTTATTCTTTTTAAAACATGAATCTTAGGCTATATAAATGTTTGAACACATTAAAACAGATTATAGAATGTGACATCCGCTAAAACATAGTCACTATTTTCACACATAAACTTTAAACGACTCTCACACTTAAAATTGTAGGATGTTGTACAGTAATTTGACAAAGTAGTAGTAGCCTACTTTCTTCAAATGAATTCGGTTTTCGAAATAAACCTGGCACAGATGATGCTATTTCATGTCTTACAATCAAAATCATACGTGAGTTGGACCGAGGGAATAAATGCTTGGCTATATTTTTGGATATTCGAATGGCATTTGATACCGTTAATCATGATATTTTATTAGAGAAATTAAACTTTTTAGGCATTAATGGTCATGTTCTAAGTTTATTTAAGTCATATTTGAATAACAGAAATCAAGTAACTAAAATTGATAATGAATTTAGTTTTACTCAAAATATAAACGTAGGGGTCCCTCAGGGCACTGTTCTTGGTCCAATTTGATTCTTGATTTATATAAATGATTTGTTATTGGGTGATTTACGCAAATATAATGGGGTTATATATTCATATGCGGATGATACCGTAATTCTTTTTGGTGACAAATCTAGGAAAGGCAATTATATTAATGCGAATAATGGGTTACATGTAATTCCTTAAACACATCCAAAACAACTGTTGTTCCATTTTCACTAAGGTCCAGTGGTCTTCAACCTCCTCAATCTTCTTTTAGGCTCAAAATTCATCATTCAAATTGATCTTCTCAAAATTTCGAATGTCCCATATTAACCGAATCCTCAGAAGTTAAGTATATAGTCATTACAATCGACTAACACTTGCGATGGAATAAACATATTACATATTTATGCAATAGATTACATAAACAATTTATATCTTTGTTATACTTCGATCATATTTACCAGTTAATATTGTAAGTCTAATTTATTTAGCTTTATTTCAATTCTTTCTCCAGTATGAAATTTTAGGATGGGGAAATGCTTGTAATTCTAAGCTCACTCCACTAATACTTATTCAGAAAAGAATAATTAAAATATGCCTTAATAAACCAATTGATAACTCATCCGAGCTTTTGTTCACTGATTTTAATGTTTTGAAAATTAAACAAATTTATTATATTGCCGTATTAAACTTCATCCTAGATCATATATGTAACAGATATGTCGGGGTTATAGGCTTTGAGGTTAACAACTTTTGTCAGGTTTACTACGCTACCATCTAGTTGTTACATAAGGAGTCACGTCATAATACCCATTTGAATTGCATTAACGACTGTGCTGCCATCTCGTGTTCGTTTACGGCGGACGGGTGGCGATCCTGGCAATTATTGTTCTCTTCAAAGTGCTGCCGATTTTAACGTAGCGAGGAGTTATCTGTTACATATATGATCTAGGACTTCATACATAGAAATCGTAATAAATTCAAATTGTATCATCATAAATATGGACCTAATGATCAGATTTTATACGACTAGAGGAACCGAAGTGTTCAGAAGCACAGCTCTTAGCTATGGTACCTACTTTGGTCCAAGGTTATATAATAAAATAATTTTAAAATACCCAAATTTAGAAAATTTTTGTATCAAAAATTAAAAAAATTAGCGTTAGAAATTTAATTTTTAAAGGATATATATATATATATATATATATATATATAATATAATATAATATAATATGTATATGTATTTTATGATTTCAATTGTTAAAATTTAAATTGTATTTTTAAAGTTAATTTATGTCTATAATTTTTTTCTTGACCCACTTTGTGTCAAATAATTATCTTTGTTTGTGTTAAGTATGTGTTTAGATAACTCCCTGAAAGACTGTATTCTTGTACATGTTATTTTACTTACTTACTTACAAATGGATTTTAAGGAACCCGAAGGTTCATTGCCGCCCTCACATAAGCCCGCCATCGGTCCCTATCCTGTGCAAGATTAATCCAGTTTCTATCATCATAACCCACCTCCCTCAAATCCATTTTAATATTATCCTCCCATCTACGTCTCGGCCTCCCTAAAGGTCTTTTTCCCTCCTGTCTCCCAGCTAACACTCTATATGCATTTCTGGATTCGCCCATACGTGCTACATGCCCTGTCCATCTCAAACGTCTGGATTTTAAGTTCCTAATTATGTTAGGTGAAGAATACAATGCGTGCAGTTCTGTGTTGTGTAACTTTCTCCATTTTCCTGTAACTTCATCCCGCTTAGCCCCAAATATTTTCCCAAGCACCTTATTCTGAAACACCCTTAACCTATGTTCCTCTCTCAGAGTGAGAGTCCAAGTTTCACAACCATACTGAAGAACCGGTAATATAACTGTTTTATAAATTCTAACTTTCAGATTTTTGGACAGCAGACTGGATGATAAGAGCTTCTCAACCGAATAATAACACGCATTTCCCATATTTATTCTGCGTTTAATTTCCTCCTGAGTGTCATTTATATTTGTTACTGTTGCTCCAAGATATTTGAATTCTTCCACTTCTTCGAAGAATAAATCTCCAATTTTTATATTTCCATTTCGTACAATATTCTGATCACGAGACATAATCATATACTTTGTCTTTTCGGGATTTACTTCCAAACCGATCGCTTTACTTACTTCAAGTAAAAGTACATGTTATTTTACTAACAATAAACATTCAACACGTTATAATCTATTAGCTGAAGATCAGCTTCAAGTTAATTCTCGTCTAATAATCGTTTGGGGTCATTTCTAAAAGGCTGCATCAACTTTACGTTTACAGTTAATGCGGATGAACTGTATTTCCAATTTTTTTCATATACAGAATGGATGGTAATCTCTGTACCAAAATGAAACTGGTAATAGATAATGAGGAGATATTTAAAAAATCTAAATATGTTTTTTCTCTAACATTCACCGTTTTAGAGGAAATCGTTATGTTTCATAGAAACATTTGGCAACATCACGGCTACTGCAATAACTCTGTCAAGCCCAGCCTGCACTCCATACCTCCCCGTCCCTCTCTGCTGTAGTCAATCGGTGACACGCGACAGTGCTCTGGGTTGCAAGATTTATTTCAACGATTTTAGCAATTACTCAATTTAAATTCATGGATAAACGGTTTGATTTGCAAAAAAACGTTTCAAGACATTAACTGTTCATATTATTTTGACCTACTTGCTTGTATAGCAATCAGCCTTTTCTCTCGAGCCATTACCGCAGTACAGCACTGCAACCATTGGGCAAAGACTATTTTTTCCTGCTTAACAGTGCTTCATTGAAGGAAAATTGTAATAAACGTTTCGTTATATTTAACATGTAGAATCTTCTCTTAAAGTTTGGTGCATCGGTCCCCTTGTACTCTGTATAAACGTGTCTTTCAAATTCACTATTTCGATAATCTCTAACATTTTCACCTGTTTCATCTGTTACCGTGCAAGAGTTCATTGTGCAGCTTCAACATGTATTACCTTTCGCTGTCTTCGTTATTTGTGATTTTGAAAAGTGAGGCATTCGATAACCTTATCAGCAAAATTCTAAAAATGTTCCCTTGTGCAATTTCTACTCTGAACAATGTAAATAATCAAAGGAGGGACTCCATAGTAAACATTCCCGCCTTCCCCTCCAAAATTGCTACATAGTAAACATTAACCATAATTCTTCTTGTGACTGAGTGGTCAAACTTCAGTCTGTCACGCAGGCGTTCCGGGTTCGAGTCCCGGTCAGATTAAAAATCCATAGTGACGCTTAATGACGAAGTAGTAGTTAGGTTTTCCTTGGGGTTCTCCCGTTTCTCTATATTAGACATCTACATTATTCCTCTCAAAATTTCTCCATTCCGTCCTCATTCCATAGCATTATCCGAACACCGGCTAGCGATCACGGAGGGAGTGGCCTAGGGACGAGTGGGGTTGCCTGTTCGAAACCTGGGAACGCAGCGAACCTTAGTGTAGTCACCCAGTTCAGTTGGGAATGCGCCTAGCTTGAGAGTTAGCACAATAGATCTGTAAACGTCGCAGTGCTGGGTCGTAGTACTTCACCCTCCCTAAATTCAATTGAATTCAAACACTAGATTAGACTAGACTACCCCTTCCTCCGAAGCTGCCAACTAATGCTGCTTATTATTAGGTTTTCTCCGGAGCAGTTGTTTGCGCGCTTTCAGTCGGAGTCCTCTGGTTACCTCCGATTGATGCCGCGCAGGTTGTATATGTGCTGTGGCGCAGACATACACTTTCCGCTGAGCATTCCTTTAATCGGATCAGGTAGTGATTCGAGTCCGCTGACGTCCGCGTATCTTTTAAAATAAGTTATAATTTGTTGTTGTATATTCTCTCTTTTATATTAATCTCTCTCTATTTCTTCGGCTCTTTTTTTTCTTGGTTTGCTTGAAGTGCTGCGTTAGCTGACAGATTTTTTGTCTAGTTTTAAAATTCATAATATATGTGGAAAGGCGTATTAGTTTTATGTCATTGATCGAATTAATAACATTCAATCTAACTGGAAAACTAACGCAGAAGTAAAGCTTTTCAGTAGCTAATGTAAACATTTATACTGCAGTTCTCCTAGAAACTCTCGTTTAATCGCAGACAGTGTTTGTCAATTATTATTCTAATCGGTTTAGCTTAACGTAAAATATATTGAGGGAGCTTCAGAATGGAACAAAAGAAACGTGGGCTATTAATGGGTTAAAGTTTACTGTCCAACATAATTTATTCAGATTCTTCACCGGACAGGATTGTGATCATTGTGTTAAAGGGTGTCAGTATTTGAACTGCCTCTTCTAAAACGCGCCACTCTTTCTCTGTAATAAAAATATAGGCGGATATCAACTTAAGGATAATTGTAATTATATTATTACCACATGTTTATTTAGTTTCATTGAGAAACTCGATATTTTAATCCAAACAGTAAAATATAACTCAAGTTGTCTAAACAGCAAAATATAACTCAAGCCGTCTTTTAAATATTTAATATGTTTTTATTGCCTCGAAAGTTACGTTTTAGAGAAATTTCAAGACTTTTTCCTATACTGTGAGCCTTTGGGAACAATAGCACTTAAACAATTTAAAAATAAATCGTATCAAATGTTTTGCGTAATTGTTTTCATCAAGTTCGCGTTTGTGCGATCGTTTCAAATGGTCTAACACATTCGAAGTTCCACCACCCTTAGAGTAAATTAGCCCACAAAGTTTACAGTGTGCGACTTTATTATTACATTCAACTAAATTAAAGAATTTCCATGCGACGGATATCCGATTTGGTGCCATTTTATTCCACTCACAACTACAGTCAGTCCGTACGCGCCGGTCGTCCTTGAGCTAACGGTCGCTTAGCTGCGAACCACCGCATCTCTCCGAGTTCCACCTACGATAGTACAGTAGATCACCGGGGGAGAGCTTTATTCGTTATCTCCGATTCCTCCGCGTTAGTAGTCACTCCGATGAGCAGCACTGCTGCCAATCAACGCAGGCACTACGTAGTAGCAGCTTCTTCCTCTATCATTATCTGCTCTCCGAAGCTACCGACTTAGTGTTGGCATTACATAGTAGACATTCCTACGTCGCTGCTACTGAGATGATGTCATGCCAACAGGCCGAGAAATACGAGGAAAAATTTGCTTCTTTGTCCTCTGACTTTAAAGTAAGAATTCGCTCTTTCGTCCGCTGACTTACTTACAGCAAAATGTAACATGTACGTCACGCTGTTATTGAGGAATAACGAAATCAAATGAAAACAAATTAACAAAATTGATTTTAAGTTTACTGGTGGTTTTAAATGATTTACATCTAAGTGTAAGTAATCTTGCTATCTCCGAATTTGCCATATAACTAATTGTAGAGTATGGATGCATAGTACAGGGACATCAGTTTATTTTTACTTCAATTTTTATTGTACCTGAGTTTTTGAATGTACTTCACTCCCACCCCCTCTACTAGTAAACTTCCAACCGTTCTCCACACAGAACCAAGCGTATACAGTCAAAGTCGCCTTACGGTCATAGTAGACACAAACAGTACTGAGTTAGTGAGTATAGTACGTTCCAGAAATATGTTCGCGTTTTCCAGTGACCAAAGAGCTTTCAGTATTGAATCATATTCTCGCACAGGTACTGTCGTCTGTCTATGTCGTATCCCGGTTTCCCCCAACCGCTTCTATTCGCCTCTCTGTAAATGCTAGTGGCTGGGCTGTCTTAGCTCTTTTTTTAGAACATTAGTTTATGTTAGGAATTGGACGTCTACGTAATATTATACAACTGTTTAAAATAAATTAAATAAAAGGGCCTCGTTAATTGTCACGTGATTTCCCTCCTTTCTACGACCCTGCGACAAAACCACTTGGACGGACAGTAGATAGCATGTCTGAGTAATTTTATCTTTTCGGATCGGGCAGAAGTGAAGATTGAATTTACAGTACGTATGGTACTCTTGTATAGAGTAGGTACAGAATTATTTCAACATGAGTTACTAGAACGAAGGACGAAACTGATAATTGGAATTAGGTACAATAGTCTGTAATGCGATAATATACAAAAAAGAACTGAAGCCTGTATCGAAATGAACGGCTACCATTTTAAAATTGTGTTTAAATATCCATATTATGATTATTTTTCAATTTAACCTCATTCTCTATAGTGTACGCTAATGTGCTGTAGACAGTATAATATACATTGCATAATGAATACGTCCGCTTGGATAGCTCAATTCGTGAGTAAAAACACTTGTTGTTAATATAGTACTGTATTTTGATTAAAGAAAAACCTAATGAAAATTATCAAACTCAAAATCGCGATATTTCCTAGTTTACGTAAATGGATGAACTACTTTTCTCCCTCCTATACCTAGTAAAGTAATTTGTTTGTATTTTACGCCAGTATCATCGAACTTCAAAGTGGAAGGGGGTAGCAAACAGTGTTTCCGGTTCTTAATCGTTGATCCAAAGGTATAGCCAGGTTGCTATTAGAAATGCTAGTAAAAATAAAATGATGTCCCTGTATAAAGAGGCAGATAGTCAGGAAGTAAGGAAGTTCAAAAGATGACACGAAGCCGTAACATTATATTAAGCCTGTTACTACCCCTGCGGTGACTGAATGGTCAGACCTTCAGCCTGTCACGCAGGCGGCCCTGGTTCGAGTCCCGGTCTGGCCTGGGATTTTTCATTGAAAATCCATAGTGACACTTTTGGCAGACAAATTCATGGTTAGAATTTTCTTATACTTTCTCCCGTTTCCTCATATTAGACATTTACATCATTTCGTCAACATTTCTCCAGTTCATCATCATTCCACAGCATCCCCGAGTGCCGGCTGGCGACTCAAGGAAGGGGCTGGCCTAGGGACGAGTGGGGTTGCCTGTTCGAAACCTGGGTACGCAGCGAACCTTAGTGTAGTCAACCGGTGTGGATTTGGGAATGTATATACCTAGCTTGAGGGTTAGCGCTATAGATTGTGAATGGTCGCAGTGATGGGTCGTAATGCCCCCTCCCGAAATTCCATTCCATTTCATCCCTTTACTGGAAAGGCTGTGGAGGAGGAGGATAGAGAGGAGGAAGGTGAAAAGGGAAGAATGAAAGAGAGGAAAGGTACAAGAAGGACTTGGAGAAGGAGAAATATATTATGTTGTGTACAAGGCCACTGCCTTGTTGAAAATGCAACGCATTGAAGAAATCCCGTACGTTTATCGCTTTACACAGACTCGTCCTTATCGCTATTATTTATAGCAGACAGACAATGGTTGACAGACGAGACAGAGCTACTGTATATGTCAAAACTGATATAGAATAGTCGTATTGAATGTAATTTCCGGGTTGTGCTGCACGAGATAAAACTAGTAATATTGTATATGTATATATATATATATATATATATATATATATATATATATATATATATATATATATATATATATACGAGGTCTGTCTAAAAAGTATCCGACCTTTAGCCAGAAAAAATATTTCAAATACCTGACGGGGTTGGGACCCTAATCCCCTTCAAAGTAGGCCTCTTGTGCTTGCACACACTTAGCCCACCGATCCTTCCACTGCCGGAAACACCTCTGGAAGTCTTCTTTTGGAATGGTGTTCAGCTCCGTCGTCGCATTCCGCATTATCTCTTCTCTACTCTCAAAATGGGATCCTTTCAGTGGTGTCTTCAATTTTGGAAACAACCAGAAGTCGCAAGGAGCCAGGTCTGGAGAGTAGGGAGGTTGGTGAACGGTTGTAATTCCATGTTTGGTCAAGAAAGTGTGTATCAATTGGGATGAATGTGCGGGGGCGTTGTCGTGATGCAAGTGCCAGTTGTTCGCCGTCCAAATGTCTGGTCTTTTGCGCCGAACTGCATCACGGAGTCGCCAGAGAACATCGTGATAGTACTCCTTTGTCACCATTTGTCCTTCCGGTGCGTATTCGTGATGCACAATTCCACGGACATCAAAGAAAACAGTCAGCATCACCTTGATTTTGCTTCGCACCTGCCGCGCTTTCTTCGGCCTTGCAGACTCGGGATGCTTCCATTGCGACGACTGTCTTTTTGTTCCTGGGTCGTACCCGTACACCCATGACTCATCTCCAGTTATCACGGTGTTCAGAAACCCAGGATCAGTGTTGGCGGTGTCCAGAAGGTCCTGTGCAACGTCACGACGGAGGTCTTTTTGTTCCGGGGACAACAACTTGGGCACGAATTTCGCAGCCACTCGGTTCATGTTCAAATCATCACGCAAAATTGCATGTGCAGAATCTTTACTCACTCCAACCTTTTCGGCAATCTCCCGCACGGTCAAACGACGATCTGCCATCACCAAATTTCGCACCCTCTCAACAACAGCTGCACTCCGAGCAGTTTGGGGCCTGCCACAACGCTGCTCACTCTCCGCTGATGTGCGGCCATCTTTGAATCGGTTGAACCACTCCTTAATTTGTGTTACACCCATCGCATCTTCCCCAAACACCTGCTGAATCTTACGAATTGTTTGACTTTGAGAATCACCAAGCTTTTGACAAAATTTAATGCAGTATCTTTGCTCAATTCGTTCAGTCATCTTGCGAGAAAACTAAATCCGACAAACACCTAGAACAGCACCTTACTTGGCGACCACCAGCCAGTGACTGGCACAAGCGAATGCGGTGAAAAAATTAAAGCATGCGCATTACAGTTCCTCCTTCCACCATGCACAGTGGCGCCGCCTTAGAATCACAACTTTACGCGGGAAAAATTAAGGTCGGATACTTTTTAGACAGGCCTCGTATCGTGTATATATATATATATATATATATATATATATATATATACAGGGACATCACTTTATTTTTACTTGCATTTTTATTGTATCCGCGTTTCTGAATGTACTTGACTCCCACCCCTTTCACTAATGTCCTTGCTCCCGTCAGCCACACAAACTTACGGCCGCTGTTGCATTCGAAGTCTGCTAGCAGTGAAGTAAACCGTACAGAGTATAGTGTGTTTCAGAAATATGGTTGCGTTTTCCATAGAAGGGAGAGCCTATATTATTGGAGCTTATTTCCAGGGGCAGGTATTTATGGAGATTAATTTTATCATTTGTGTTTTTTAATATTGGTGTCGGTGAAGATTGTTGGAGATTGATTTGTACTCTTGTTGGATATTAATGGAAATTTTGGAAAATACAATTATTTTGAAATTGGAGTATTAATTCAGTATGAATATTACTTTCCAAATAATTAACATTAAAGATTCATTGGATTCTGGTAAAGGTGCGGTATGGCCAATATAAAATATTTGTTGGATTGAGACTGTATTTAACACATATTCATTAAAAAAAAAAAAAAAAAAAAAAAAAAAAAAACTTGCAGCCCTCAAATTAATACTGTCAAACTATTAGTGAAATGTTGAATTCTCCGTCTTTTCAGTTCACTAATGTAATCAGAACACCTGGAATACCATGTAATGTAGCCTACTTGAATGTGCAACAAATTCAAATGAAAAAAATGCCTGAAAAAAAGAACCCAGAAATTCGCTATAAAACGACACAATAATAATAATTCGCGAATGTGTTCATACTTCGCTATTAGAACTCTTATTTCGAGATTTGTCGTGTTTGTTTTATCCGCATATTATTAATCAGAATCACTTAATTCGTAAAGATTAGTAAAAATCGATTGTATATCTATTATGTCGAGAGTGTCGCGATCTCCATAAACATCTGCCCTGCTTATTTCGCACAGGTATGGTGTGTAGCATGACTGAATAACTTTATCTGTGTGGCCTGAGCAGAAGTGAAGATTAGAGTTATCGAAAGTACGGTAATATGCTGAATAAAGTAGCCATTATGTAATGAATAAAACCGCCTGAAGAGTTGAGTTTGTGAAAAAAAACTGTTACTACTCTACTGTAGTTTGATAAAATACCGTAAAAGTAATGATCAAACTGAAAAAAAACCTAATATCGTATTTCCCTGTAACATAAATGAATATATTACTTTTCCCTCCTCCTATAGCTAGTAAAATGATTTGTTTATATATAGCACTAGTAACACCAAACTCCTGTAATGGAAGGGGGTAACAGTGTTCCCGAGTATAGCCAGGTTAATGTTAAAAATGTTGGTAAAATAAAGTGATGTCCCTGTATATATATATATATATATATATATATATATATATATATATATATATATATATATATATATATAATATATAATTTATTTCAAGAAATAGTCTGCCCAGGCATCCTGGGTTGCCAAAAACACAGAATAACACACATATAAGAATAGTAATGATTACAGTAAGATAGATGAGCCAAATTTAAATGTGAACTAGGAGCTTAAGTTTAAGAAGTAATAAATTTGTACATATATTTGTAACAATCACACACTAACGAATAGAAAAGGGGGGGGGGTATTATGATATTCCGTATAAATGATTTTTCAGAATTGCCACAGACCCTTTAATGGTTGAAGTAATTATTTTTGGAATGATGTCATGGATTCCAAATGTTTTGATAGTGTTTACAGTTGATCGTGGGATGGTGTCCCTCGCTCCGATCATTAAACCATGTACTTTCCAGGTGCCTTCCATCTGATATTTCTCTCGAAAATACGGAATAGTAGGCTCATAAATTTGTTGTTTTTCTTTGTTGACCTCGGATGGTTGGGTCTGGCTCATCTCAAATCTAACAGTTGGGTCCAGTATAAAGCCTTTACTATTAGTCTTGTCTAGAGCCACGATGTCCGCTCTTCTAATTCCGCCGCCTTCAGACGCAACGCAGTGCACCTCTTCATGGACCTCGAAGGATTTGTTTCTAAGGGCTTGTGCTATTAGTTTTCGGATGTTATGATGGTGTGAATTTCTCAGGAGTTCTCCATGCTGACAGGATCCTAGGACGTGTGCTAAGGTTTCAATCTCGTTGCAGTATCTGCAACGGAAACCGTCCAAGGATCTCCCATGAAGACTTCTCACTGGTGCTACGTTAGCATTCATCTTAATTGCGTCCCGCCATTCAGAGGAAGATAGACCCTCCTTAGAAAAAATCCATTTATTTCCGGGAGTATATTCTTGAAATAAAATAACACCTTTTCCTTTATGTGGAAGCGCACACCATTTGTCGTACTCTTGTTTCCTAAGATTTTGTCGTAGTTTATGGACATTGATGTTACTTATATCCAGCTCTTCAGGTGGAATTTTTAACTTCCTGGAACATACTTTCTTTTCTGCTGCTATGTTCCTTGTAGAAACGACAAGAGGATTCGAGGTTCTCAATAATGTGTTGCAAATATTGAGATGCTGTAAATATGCTTCCTATTGAGCTTTGAAAAGGCTTTGATTTTTTTTTAACTTATTCCATTTTTTCCACAGTGGTTGAGAAGCGGCTTGACCTGCCACATCACACTGAAGTTATGTATTACGATTTCTTGTATTTTTGAGTAAACAACGACCTCTGTCTTCCGACTTCTATCGTGTATTCGATTAGTTTGGTTAAAAGCCTTGGTAGATATTCAAGGTCGGATCTTCGACGTAAAAATGGAGTACCATAACCGCAATTATTCACACTGTAGTCTTCAAGTATAGCTCTACTCTGAAAGTCCATTGCGACTTAAATTATTGTTTCAGTCGTTTCGCGTTTATTTCCTCCTTTGGTGTAGAGATAATTAATTGACACTGGTTTACATGTTGCTTTACATTCATAGTGTTTTGACCAAGGCCAGGTCTTTCACTGCAAACCCAGCATTCTCCAGTCTTTCCTGTTTTCTGCCTTCCTCTTAGTCCCCGTATATGATCCATGTATCTTACTGTCGTCTATCATTTGATATCTTCTTCTAGCCCGAACTCTTCTCCCGTTCACCATTCCTTCCAGTGAATCCTTCAGAAGGCAGTTTCTTCTCAACCAGTGACCCAGCCAATTCCTTTTTCTCTTTCTGATCAGTTTCAGGATTATTCTTTCCAACACAGATTCATGTCTTATTCTGTCTGTCCATTTCACATGCTCCACCCTTCTCCATATCCATATTTCAATTCCTTCTACTAGTCTCTTCTCTTCATTTCGTCGTAATGTTCACGTTTCTGCCCCATGCAATGCCACTCTTTACACAAAGCACTTCACTAGTCTCTTCCTGAGTCCTTTCTCCAGAGATCCGCAAATCCGAAATGGAACTATAAAAATTGGAGATATATCTTTCGAAGAGGTGGGAAAATTCAAATATCTTGGAGCAACAGTAACAAATATAAATGACACTCGGGAGGAAATTAAACGCAGAATAAATATGGGAAATGCGTGTTATTATTCGGTTGAGAAGCTTTTGTCATCCAGTCTGCTGTCAAAAAATCTGAAAGTTAGAATTTATAAAACAGTTATATTACCGGTTGTTCTTTATGGCTGTGAAACTTTGACTCTCACTTTCAGAGAGGAACATAGGTTAAGCACTTGTAGCAGACAAGAGAATAAGGTTCTTAGGAAAATATTTGGGGCTAAGAGGGATGAAGTTACAGGAGAATGGAGAAAGTTACACAACGCAGAGCTCCACGCATTGTATTCTTCACCTGACATAATTAGGAACATTAAATCCAGACGTTTGAGATGGGCAGGACATGTAGCACGTATGGGCGAATCCAGAAATGCATATAGAGTGTTAGTTGGGAGGCCGGAGGGAAAAAGACTTTTGGAGAGGTCGAGACGTAGATGGGAAGATAATATTAAAATGGATTTGAGGGAGGTGGGATATGATGGTAGAGACTGGATTAATCTTGCTCACGATAGGGACCAATGGCAGGCTTATGTGAGGGCGGCAATGAACCTCCGAGTTCCTTAAAAGCCAGTAAGTAAGTAATAATAATCCATATTCCATACCAGTTAACTAGAAATGTTGTAAAGAAGTTAATTTAATAATAATGAAATAATAATAATAATAATAATAATAATAATAATAATAATAATGGTGGAGCAACAGTAACAAATATAAATGATACTTGGGAGGAAATTAAACACAGAATAAATATGGGAAATGCCTGTTATTATTCGGTTGAGAAGCTTCTATCATCCAGTCTGCTGTCAAAAAATCTGAAAGTTAGAATTTATAAAACAGTTATATTACCGGTTGTTCTTTATGGCTGTGAAACTTTGACTCTCACTTTGAGAGAGGAACATAGGTTAAGCACTTGTAGCAGACAAGATCGTAGTTAGGGTTTTTTTCGGTGTTCTCCCTTTTCTCACGTTAGACATACTACACATTAGGCCTACTCCGTCCCGATCTCCATTTCAATATCATTCCATGTCATTCCACGAATGCTGGCTTGGCTCTTGACGCATGACGTGGGCTGGTCTGGGGACGAGTGCCTATTTGTAACTTCGATACTCAGCGAATCTTAGTACAATCTTAGTGCTGATTGGGAATACGCCTAGGGTAAGCGTAATAGTTCTATTAGATGAGAGAAGAATCGGGAAATCCCGGAAACAGCTAAAGAATACCAACTGAAAGAAGAAATAAAAATTAAATTCTTAGGCCCAATTGTATAAAACTCCCTGACTAAAGATCAACTTTGATCGAAGATCAAAAAGTTAAGAGTTCAGACACTTCTTCTATTATATAAAACTTTTCTGCGATCAAATTACCTTGGTTCAAATGCAATTTAAGTTCACGTGAAAAGGATTTGGCAACATCGCATAAACAGGCGAAATACGTGATGCGCGGACCATGTTATACCGGTTTGTTCACTGTTGCCAATCTAGCGACTTTAACTCTTTTTCAACAACAATTTCTTTTAACTTTTATATTGCTTAAATAGGGATTTAGTGACCTTTTTAGCACCCCATAGTGACAAAATTTAATCTTTCTTTGTTGATAATGAGAAATCTACCGACTTTAAAACTACTTTTTGGCGACTTTCCGTACACTCTGTTGGAGATACTGGTTTTTTGTGCAATGTAAATAATGGCGGACAATAAGAAGAAGGTTGACTCTTCTCCGAGTTGTTATCATGTTATGGTGTTTGATACTGCTAAACATAATAAAGCTTTATAAAACGACAATTTTCGTTTAGTAACACAGTTAATTGAACATTTATGAATGTACCTATCATATCCATTAATAATTAATGGTTGTTATAAACATAATATAATTATAGGTTATGTTATTTGATACTGCTGAACACGATAGAGCCTTATAAAATATAAGATTGTTTGTGTATTAACGCAAGAAATTGAAATAAATATATATAAATGTACCTATCATATCTATTAATATTAATAATAATGGATATTTTATTTGCACAATCTATCACTCGTATATTTCAAACAGAAAAGAAATAACTGAACTTGGATCATCTAACTTAATCGGAGAAATTTCTGCAGTCAAAGTTGACTTTAGTTTGAGACAAATTAATCTCAGATTAGACTTTATACAACACAAAATTCCAAGTTCAGCTGAAACAAGGATCAACTTAACCTCTGATCTAAGATTAAATGGTTTATACAATCGGGCCTTAAAGATATGATAATGGAAGTATAGTGGACCAATTTTGCCTAATACTCTGATACTTCTGGTAGCGGTGATGTGATGGTGGCAACCATGATAATTGTGATGATTATGACGATGACAGTAAAATTGATGAAGATGATTATGATTGAAAAATGACAATAAGGATTAGGATGGTGGTTGTGGCCGTCGTCGTGGTGGTGATGGTGATGATATTGATGATGCTTTAGTCTTCGGAATTTAGAGATGCACACTAGTTTGTGAAGGAAATGATGCTCTAGCATTGAAGAGGGTCGCGAGAAACGGATCTAAAGGAGCACTTAGTCTTCACCCAAGTTCATATCCACGAGCACTGCTGGTAGTACTAGAATCTGTCATCAACTTTTTTCATCGACCTTTTTAGATCGGCCGTGTGCCTTGGAGGTGCTATACCCTGGCGTCTGAAGAAGGTGTGCCTAGCAAAACGCGATCGGTACAACAGGAGAAAAACATACCAATGTTGCACAGAAACATGTAGGTCGTTGATTAGTTCACCTGGTCTCCGTTATTGTGACAGTGGCAGCACAGTCGCTTTCACCTGCCGGTTCTTGGCGGAGTTCAAAAACATTTATCTTCAGTACTGCTTGAACCAGTGAGGTGTGAGTGTGCAGTGGAAAAGTGATGACAGAATGTAGGAACGAGGGGCCGCTGAAGCGCTTTTGTCTCTGTTCACGAACTCTGTGATGGTCCCAGCATAGTCGAGTGTCAGCATGGGCAAGATTTATTTGGTAGGTTTTCTCTTCCTTATCATTATGATTAGAATTTGTCTTGCATGCTAGAGTGACGTTGTCATCAACGGGAAGGCCGACAAGTGAATTGAGATTCTTATGACTACAATGTTTCGAGGTTCATTCCCGGGCAAATCTTGGGACATTTGTGACTGATAAAGCAGCTGTGGAAACGATTTCCGAGTACTTCGGATATTTCCAGTATTTCTTCGTAAGTTCCATTTTAATTTCATCGTCTCTGAATAGATTCTATAGTTTGAAAGGAACATTAAGAATTGTAATTATTTTAATAGCAGTAATGATAATGTAATTAATAATAATAATAATTATTATTATTATTTATTTACCTGGCAGAGTTAAGGCCATACGGCCTTCTCTAACACTCAACCAGGAGTAAAACTGCGTTACAAAAAACACTACAAATTTACAAAGTACATAACAATTTTACACACAAACCTGAATAAGATAATAATAATAAAATGTGAACAACAAGTAAGTAGAAATCAGACATAATATATAACATACAGAAAGAAAGAAAAAAGCATAATAAAATGTGAACAACAGGTCAAAATAAATGAGGCCTAAAAAGTATAAAGAATAAAAAAATAAGACAATTAATAATAATAATAATAATAATAATAATAATAATAATAGTAATAATAATAAAATAGTGCAGTACAAAGCATAGAATGAATACAATATTTTTAAGTACACATAGTAAGGAAAATTATGATCATATATAGCTTAACTTACCACATTATAGATATAAAATTATCGGAAAATATGAAAACAAAAATATAAAATAAGTTAAATATCACTAGAACATTAAAACAAATGTGAATACGTGGAAACATGGAATACAATACTTGTCATAATAGTAAGTTAGTTTGGCAACTCGTCATAAGATATTATTATTATTATTATTATTATTATTATTATTATTATTATTATTATTATTATTATTATTGATCTAAAGGGAATGGCATGGAAATTAAAGTTTTGAAAACTATTTTCATATACTTTGCGAGGAAAACTACTTTATTAAATTCAACTACGACTTAAAAATCATAATTAAATTAACAGACCTGTGTCAAGGATTCTGGGCTATTCCTTGACAAACTCTATTTTTACAAGCATGTAGATTTCATGCTTGTAAAAATAGATGTAGGTTTAATGCGGGTAAAACTTATTCTGTCTTAAAGCCTGGCGTACTTTAAATACTTCAGTATACTAGTGAGATCGAAACTTAAGTATGGATCTCCAGTCTGGAATTCTGTCACAAAAACTGATTCGACTGAATGAGAAAATATCCAACGAAAATTCATATCATGTTCGTATAGTTTGCTGCCCATTGATCCCAAGAAAAGTTAGAGAGAAAAGTTTTGATTGTTTTAAATGTCAGTTTATATTCCAGATGCTAAGACTACGATACCCCATTTTTATCCGAGGCGAGGTCCTGAAAGGTAATACAACCTGTGAATGTTTTATAAACAACGTTAACGTTCGTGTTCCTACGATTGACTTGAAAAGTCGCAATCTTTTCTACATCAGTAACTATAAATCTTTCTCTTTGCCCTCCCTTCACATGAAGTGAAAATTCCTACTTACACAGCAATAATTTTGATCCATTTGTATGGTACTTGGAATTTCCACAAATGTAAAGTATTTACCAAGATGATGATGATGATGATGATGATTATTATTATTATTATTATTATTATTATTATTATTATTATTATTATTATATTTCCTTTGCTGTAGTCGTGCCAGAGAATCAGTCCCATTCCGAGGCTCATTTGAAGGTTTCATAAAAAGCTGTTTTTTACGGTGATGGGTTGTTAGCCCTTCGCCCAACCTCCAAGCTGGAGGGTCACCCTTCATCGGCTGTCCGCGACTGCTTATTCAATATATTCACAGCTACCCTCCATATCTGGAGGCCGTCTCCTCGATCCGCAACCCGAGGACGCGTCATGTCAAGCTTTTATCATCTAGTCTGTTGTCAAAAAATCTGAAAGTTAGAATTTATAAAACAGTTATATTACCGGTTGTTCTATATGGTTGTGAAACTTGGACTCTCACTTTGAGAGAGGAACATAGGTTAAGGGTGTTTGAGATTAAGGTGCTTAGGAAAATATTTGGGGTTAAGAGGGATGAAGGTACACGAGAATGGAGAAAGATACACAACACAGAATTGCATGCATTGTATTCTTGACCAGACATAATTAGGAACATTAAATCCAGACGTTTGAGATGGGCAGGGCATGTAGCACGTATGGGCGAATCCAGAAATGCATATAGAATGTTAGTAGGGAGGCCGGAGGAAAAAATACCTTTGGGGAGGCCGAGACGTAGATGGGAAGGTAATATTAAAACGGATTTGAGGGAGGTGGGATATGTTGATAGAGACTGGATTAATCTTGCACAGGATAGGGACCAATGGCGGGCTTATGTGAGGGCGGCAATGAACCTCCGGATTTCTTAAAAGCCAGTAAGTAAGTATTATTATATTTCATCAGTAGCCATATACAAGACACATGGCCGCATGATCAGAGTGGCCTTGTATTTGCAGACGGTGAGCGTCTTCAGATTTCCTAGAAGAGTGAGGACGAAACTGGCCTAAAGCTTTAATTCTTGCAATGATTAATTTTGTACGGATTGCAGGTAGATGATGAAACAAACCTCTGATATGAGTAGGCCTAGATTGTGTTATCTCAAAATTTTTACGCGGGAAATGGCATACAGATTTTGTTTGGAGCTCTCTTTCAGAGACAGAGTTCTTTTACGTGCCATATATCTACTGCAAATGACAGTCTTATTTTCTTTCGAAGGAAGGATTTCTATCGCCGGGCTCGAACCGTGAATAGTGAATTCAGGGGTAAACATGATAATGAGTAGGCCATCGAGAATAACGATAAGGAATAATAATAATAATAATAATAATAATAATAATAATAATAATAATCCATCTAGAAAAGCTGCATTGAAGGAGGCGAAATTTTTGTTTTTTGCTTCACTGGCTTCTGTGAGATGTAAGAATATATAGTGATGTGGTTTTAGTTAGCAGCCACAAATACTTTCAACATAGAATAGTTTGATACTTGTATATTCTAATGACTGCAATGTTACCAATGTAACACTCGAAAAGTCCATGACGCAATACTAGGGAAACGAACCATTTCTCTAGTAATTCGTCCTGAACTTCTCGCATGTTATGTTGGTGATTATTAGAGAGGGAAGGGAGAGTGCCTCCTTTGGTATAGTTTTTTATGCTGAAACTACTTGTGGCTGCTAACTAAAACGAAATGTGTATCGCTATACATCTCACAGAAGACAGTGAAGCAAAAGTAAAACTGTGCCTCCTTCAATGTAATTTTTCTAGGGGATTACTACAGTAATAATAGTAATAATAATAATAATAATAATAATAATAATAATAATAATTTTTCTAGCAAACGACCCACACCTGTGGAGAAACTGTTAGCGCGTCTGGCCGTGAAATAAGATGGCCCGGGTTCAAATCCCGGTCGGGACAAGTTACCTGGTTTGAGGTTTTTCCGAGGTTTTACCTCAACTCAATATGAGAAAATGTTGGGTAACTACCAGTGTTGGACCTCGGACTCATTTCACCGGCATTATCACCTTCATCCATTCAGACGCTAAATAACCTGAGATGTTGATACAGCGACTTAAAATAACCCACAAAAAAATCAGCGATGAATCGGATTATATTTCACATTGTGCATTACGACGTAGGTCAAATATAATTAATATAATGTAACTAATTAATTACAAACGGTAGCGATATTATTTTCTTTCTTCTGTTTTATTTTTCGTCACCTATTGCTGCATTCTGTGCCTTGAAGGCGTAGAACCTGTGTATTGTTGAGATACATCGTGTTCACGTGTTGACCATTTGATTAACAGTCTCGTTCTCTTTTCTCTTCAATTCATTCTCTATTCCACTGCAGTGTTATTGATAGTAATCGACGATCACCTTCCACCACATATTCATTCCGTTGTAATATTCTTCATTCGATATTATTATTATTATTATTATTATTATTATTATTATTATTATTATTATTATTATTATTATTATTATTATTATTGACTAACGCCATCTCTACTACTACTAGTATTGTTGTTGTTATTATTATTATTATTATTATTATTCACTAAGCCATCTCCACTACTACTACTACTACTACTACTACTACTACTACTACTACTACTACTACTACTACTACTACTACTACTACTACTACTACTACTACTACTACTACTACTACTACTACTACTACTACTACTACTACTACTACTACTACTACTACTACTGCTGCTGCTGCTGCTGTTGCTACTATTATTATTTTATTATTATTCACTAACGCCATCTCCACCACTACTATTATTATTATTATTATTATTATTATTATTATTATTATTATTATTATTATTATTATTATTATTTTTGTGATGCCGCTACTATGGCTGGCAAGTTGTTCACCTTGACAGAGTTGGTAATTTTTTTTAACGACAACTTAGGGATCCTATAACAGGTTCTGTACATGTAGTCTACGTGACTTTCTGTGCCATTTCTGTTATATCTCTTTTCCATTAATGCCGTATTAACATAATCTCGTCTCACAAACTTACAATATCCATGATATGTGCACATTTGAGGCAACATACTGGAAGTTTTGACACAGTGCAATATATTTGGTTCTAGCCATGGCATGTAAACCTTGTGCACAAGATATCTGACAAACAGCGCGCCACTCTGTTGTACGAGAGAATTTAATATTAAGGCCTTATTGAAAATAATGTAGCATAATAGGATTGTCAGCGGAAAGTGAACTACACTGAGACCTGTGTTATAATTTGTATTACAGCATGCCAGATCGAACCGCGGGCCCTTTTGTAAGGGTTATCAGAGCTATGAATTTTTTTTTACAATAAAGAGTATTTATAGTGTAATTTTTCATTTCTAAATGTCGAAATTTATGTATATGAGCGATGTAAAAGTCAGTCTCTATAAAAAAACTATAAACTTAATGACGCGTAAGGGCAACTGTCTCTTAAATCTTAACACCAACCATTAAAACTGAAGCTGCATCGGATAACAACTACAAATAAAATACAGCTTTAAATGAGCTGAAGGGGTATATTGGCTAGAAATAAGTATTTGCGGTAACAATTCCAAGAGAGAATATGTGGTCATAACGTAAATAATTTCTTAGCACATAGTTTGATTATGTAATAATAATAATAATAATAATAATAATAATAATAATAATAATAATGTATTTAATCTGGCAGAGTTAAGGCCATACGGCCTTCTCTAACACTCAACCAGGAGTAAAACTGCGTTACAAAAAACACTACAAATTTACAAAGTACACTACAATTTTACACACAAAACTGAATAAGATGATAATAAATGAGACATACAAAGTATAAAAAATAAGACAATTAATAATAATAATAATATTTATTTATTTATTTATTTATTTATTTATTTATTTATTTATTTATTTATTTATTTATTTATTCTGGTGTAGTTAAGGCCATCAGGCCTTCTCTTCCACAACACCAGGAATACAATAATAATAATAATAATGATAAAAAATGAGAATAGTAATAATTTATTTATTATTATTATTTATTATTTATTATTTAGAATATTAACGTGCAAAAACAACAGCACAAGGCCAATTACAGTTTTGCACGATACAAAACAACAAATGATGATGAGAATGAATGACCGAAAATGGCAATGAGATGAAATACAAACAATATAATGGTCTACATCAATCATTGATCAAAAAATAATTATAAAATTAGTACAATGAGAATTGAAATAATGGAATGGTCTACATGAATCAATAGACCAAATGCAAGAAATATATGGACAAATAATTATTAAAATTGGATCAGTGAGTTAAAACTCAAAGATATACTACACATTAATTGGATCCAAGTTGAAGCCATGCAAATTAGCATATTTAATGCATCTGCAGACCGGAGAGAGAGATTTAGGATTCTTATTATAAAACAATTTATGAAATCTTAAACCATTAGCAGGAATACGAAGACTGATATTGCTTATGAAAGATTCACAATCAATATCACCCTTAATGACTTTGCAAAAAAATAAATAATCAAGATCCTGACGTCTGGTGAACAAACTACCGCAATTGAAATAATTGCATTTAATCTCATAGTTATAATCGGAATTTGGTAAAAATCTATAAGAACACAAGGAAATAAATTTTCTTTGGATATTCTCCAATTTAGCCGAGTCAGTGGAAGTAATGGAGTTCCATACAACAGATGCATATTCAAGCTTGGATCTAACCAACGTATAGTATAAAATGAATAAACACATAGGAGTGGAAAAAGAATAAGTTATAGACCTAATTAGACCAAGCATTCTTAACGAATGGGTATAAATATATTGCACATGATCATGAAAATATAATTTTGAATCAAGTAGGACACCAAGATCTCTAATACAATCTTTCCTAGTAATTACGACATTACTGAGAGAATAATAATAATGATAATAATAATAATAATAATAATAATAATAATAATAATAATAGTAATAAAATAGTGCAGTACAAAGCATACAATGAATACAATATTTTTAAGTACACAGAGTAAGGAAAATTATGATTTTATATATATAGCTCAACTTATCACATTATAGATATGCCATTGTCGGAAAATATGAAAACAAAAATATAAAATAAGTTAAATATCACTAGAACAGAAAAAAATGTGAATACGTGGAAACATGCAATACAACACTTGTCATAATAGTAAGTTAGTTTGGCAACTCGTCATAAGATAATTTTCTAACTTGGATTTGAAAGATTTCAATGTTCGGCAGCCCTTGACTTCAGGCGGCAGAGAGTTCCAGTGACGAGAGGTAGCAACAGTGAAAGATGAGGAATACAGAGATGATGTGTGAAGTGGAATTTCTAGCGTGTTATCGCGTTGTGATCGAGTATTAATATTATGATAGCGAGAGAGAATATGAAAACGAGCGAATAAATAATAGGGGGATGAAGAGTGCATAATTCGATATAAGAGAGAAAGTGAGTGCAGATTCTCCTCTCATGTAACCTAAGCCATGATAACTTCTCGAAAGAAGGTGAGATATGATCATAGTATCGAACATTACAAATGAAGCGGACGCACGCGTTATGAACACGCTGTAGTTTCTGAGCGGAATCAATCCTGAGATCACTGAACAAAACGTCGCTATAATCGAATTGAGGTAGAATGTAATGTAATGTAGAATGTAATAGTGAAATGTTTGTATTTACTACAAAATCATACAAGATTCTGTAATTTTCGTTTTAAAATGTTTTACTGAAAACGAAAATGGTGCACCGCATGTAATAGCGGTCTTGATGTCGAACTGCGAAACTGCGGGCCCGGATTCAAATCCTGGTTGAGACAAGTTACCTGCTTAAGGTTTTTTCCGGGAGTTTCCACCAATTTTCACCAACCCATTAAGAGCAAAATGCTGGGTAACTTTCGGCGCTGGACCCTAGACTCATTTCGCTGGAATTATCTTCATTTTACTCAGACGTTAGATAACCATACCAGTTGATAAAGCGTCGTAAAATAAACCAATAAAAAAACGAAAATGTCTATACGTAATCTCTATTTGCTGCGACAGTGTATTTAACACAATATTTTATAGTTTTTTTTTACCCGGCATGTTTTGCCTTTATTCGACGTCCATGCATATTACAAGAACTAATTAGCTGTTAAGTAAATACATTTGCCGTGGGACTTGTATGTAAGCCACAGAAATGAACTCAGAATACTTCACTGCGTAGTAACTGGTGTAAACATATGGAAAAGGAATGTCAATATTATTTAACCGTTAATAATAGTGTACTGTGTGGAACATGTGCTGATGTTTGAGAAAGCAGTATGACATTTTCAACTGTTAATAATAAAGTAAGACGATGTTCGCATCTAGAAAAGAAATAATTTCAACATTTTTTAACAAGAATAATAATATTGAGTGAAATTTTGGAGAATATTATATAATATCAGCTCTTTGAATCATCCATATTTTGTTGGACAAAAACATGAATCCATATTGGAAAAGAAATAATGAATTGATTTAAATGGGGGAGGGGCTGTGACTATGACAACCTTAGCACTGCGACCTAAAAGATCTACTGTGCTTCCCCGTCATAATAACCTTTCAGTCCAATAGTTTGTTCTTGATGAACGAAGGACTGAAACAGTTGATTGGAAAATTAATAATATCAAAGTTCTTAAAAGCTAATTCTAGCTTAATGTGTAAGAACGTAAATAAACATTTGGAAAAGAAATTACGTCAGACTTCTAAAACGTTACTTGCTAGTAGTTCATTGAGCAAGATCCTAAAAAGAGTAAAAGTATTAGTACAAAGTTGTTAAACTTTAGTAATAACTAGACTTCATGTAATTGCCACGAGAATCGTAAGGTTGAAGGCTGGTTCACAATAAACCGGGAACGAGAACCAGAATGAAAACGAGAAGCAGAGGACGTGAATATGAACATTTTTGATTCACAATAAACCGAGAACGTATACGACTATGCATATCGATATGTATGTCAATAACGATATGTAAAGTCGATATTACCCATTCTGATGTTATTTGTGTATAATTGACCAATGGCGTTCTCTCACGAGTACAAGGCAGCCTACATAGACACAGGTTAACCAATTTCGAAATTTCAACTGAAACATTTCATTAGGTACGGTACTATAAATATGCCCATGCATATTTATTATCACAACCGATTTTAAGTCTACCATAACGTAAAATAATTAGAGAAGAAACATTTGTAATAGAACAAAAATGAACACAACAGTAGTTATTGAATTGAAGCGTGAATATGTAGTGTCTAATACAACCAATACAGTAATAAAATATGATTCGCTTCCGATCGGTGTTCAAAGACGTAGCTATTGAAAGCCACGTATTCTCCTTCATTTTCTCATCTTTATACGAGGCGCGCCGCTTATCGTAAACGTGAGGATTTCAATATTAGAATCTCATGAAATAAAACTTGCCCCATGATGCACAGCACAGAACAAAATAATGTATAGGTTATGTCACGGTCTTCTTGCTACAATATATATGACGACAAAATAGCTTTTAGATGGCAATAGAATGAATCTAGTGGGCTGTGATCGGAAACGTGAACGCCAAAGTTGAAACTTGGCCAACTCTCCGTTCCCGATCTCGGGCTCCGGGAAGCTTTTCGTTAATTGTGAATGCTCACATTTAAATGTATACATTTTAACAATTTTACCGTTTTCGTTTTCGTTCCGATTCTCGTTTCCGGTTTATTGTGAACCAGCCTTTACTGCGCACGCGGTATAGACTGTATGAGAAGGAATGGAGTATGCTTCTGATGTAAACACTGAGCAGCATACTGCGGTTACAATAAAACCTGTATCCTGCATTCAAGAAATATAATGAATGATCATTGAAGTAGGAAATGTCTAAACATGTAAATACACAATTATTTTGTAGTGAGATATATTAACTCTTAAAATTTAATGTAATATACTCACATCATCCTTGAATATGTGCATTGCAGTGAAGAGTTACGTACATTTTGAGCGACTGCAAAGTGAACCTCCTCCGATGGTCACTCAAACAGTTTTTATATTGGGAAAATGTACTCACACGATGTAATAGGTGCATATTTAAAGAACGGAAAGTCACTACTTTTTAGTACACCAACTTCAGACGTCTTGTCATGACCTGATAGTATATCATGTATAATACGAAGTTGTGAATAGGCAGAATTTTTAGCAATAATGTTTCCCAACTTACATTTCACTTTTTCTGAAATTAGTGAATTCTTATTTTGGATAACGATTTGTGATACTTTATCCACTATATTAAGGGCGTCTGAGAGTTGTAGTTTAGACGATTCTAACAGGATGATGCTTTTGGACACGATTTTAAAATTAGAATCAATGAACAGAATATATTCCAATAGCTGTTCAGAAGGCAATGATTTTACAGTTGCAACAGCGGAACTGTCTGTGTTATTCAATGCACCAATTACCTCCATTATTTTGCTGTAGTGTTCTGCATAATAATTAACAGCATCCAACCACGTTCCGCAACGGGTTAAGACTGGCTGCGGGGGTAAGGGTATTCCAGGGGCAATTGTTTGGAACAGCAACACTCTCATTGTAGTATGTTTGATTGAATTCTTGTCTGCACTGAACAAATGTTAAGCTTTGACTATTTCAACCACAGTAATGCAAAAAAAAAGTGCTACATAGATATACAGTACATTAGCTGTAGCTGCTTTATCTATTTGGACCGGTCACATCTCTTAACATGAACTGCTTATACAGGGACATCATTTTATTTTTACTTGCATTTTTATTGTACCTGCATTTCTGAATGTACTTCACTCTCACCCCTTCACTAATGTCCTTGCTCCCGTCAGACACACATACTTACGGCGGCTGTTGCATTCAAAGTCTTCAAGCAGTGAAGTAAACACTGCAGTGTATAGTGTATTTCAGAAATATGGTTGCGTTTTCTATAGAAGAAAGAACCTATATTAATAATATCGTACTAAAAAATTATATTCAAGAAACGATAAATTCAATTTCAGAGAATATGCTTCAAAATGTTTTTAATAATATGCGTAAAGAATTGAAGCCTGCATTGTAATGAACGGCAACTATTTTCAGCAACTTGTTTAAAAATTCAGATCAGCTTATTTTGAATTGAGGTGGCTAGAAGCAAAGGAATGCTAGTGACATTTGTAATAACATGAGTTAAGTGCATCCAGTGTAAGCTAAAGTATCTAAAATTTTAGTGGCAAAGGGATATTTTAATCTCATCACGCATTAAAATTTAAATAAAAATTTCACCGATTTTGCGAAAGCTTAAATATTTAAACCTCATTTTCTCAAAACTAACTTAAGTGCACTTACAGCCCTTTTCTTATGACCCCCTCAATTTAAATGCACTCTCTATATTGTATGTTAACACCAATAATTAATATGCTAAATAAAGTAGACATTACATAACGAACATAGCCGCCTGAAAAGTTGAGTTTTTGAAAAAAAAAAATGTTACTACTCTACTGTATTTTGATAAATTCCATAAAAGTGATGATCAAACTGAAAATCGTAATATCGTATTTCCCTACAACATAAATGGATACACTACTTTTCTCTCCTCCCATACCTAGTAAAATAATTTGTTTACATATTGCATTAGTAACATCAAACTCCTGTAATGGAAGGGGGCAACAGTGTTTCCGAGTATAGCCAGGTTAATGTTAAAAATGTTGGTAAAAATAAAGTGACGTCCCTGTACTACGAGATCGGGAGTCGCTCACCTCTTCTATACTACCGTACATCGGCAACCTGATTGCATTCTGCGTGTGGCAATTCAACGAAGTCTAGTAATAACTTATAAAGTTACAACGTGAATAGACATTTGGAAAACGAATGGTATTGAAGTTCTTGGGTGTTAATATGTTTTTAGTAATAAAGTGAATACAGTTCAGGAAAGGAATAATATTGAAAATTTTAAAAATTAGTAACAGTTGACTGAGTACAAACGCGAATAAACGTTTCGGAAACTAATAATATTGATGTTCTTAAGCATTGATTAATTAACAGGGATTGTGCACATGTATGAAAGGAATAATATCGAACTTTAAACTATTAATAATTAATTAATCAGGTAAGTAGGAAAGGGAGTGAACATTGTAACCGAATACTTCGAGAGAATATTTAATGCCATGCACTACATACCGCAATCTTGTGATAAAGGCCCTTTTCTAATGAAATCATGTAGAACTATTATGTTAGTCTTATTTCGACCTAAATCTACAGCATTAAGGAGCATTATTAACATAACCCTTGGAGTAGGCCTACTGTGTTTCAACGTCAGAGTCTCGACTACAAATCCTGGAGAGTTCGAGTAGATATGGACAAGCATTAGTAGTTCTGTGATTTCTTTGTAGCAGTGGCCACATGTAGTGTAACAGTTGTTTAAATTGATGTATTGGGTTAGTTACTACTATGAGTAAGGTAACGAAAATTTTAAGTGAGAAAGGAAGGGACTTAATTTTATATAATAGATTTAAATTGTTTCCAGAAGACATTGAAGGACAGTGTACAAAGATGAACAGGCATTAAAAACATGTTTCATTAAATCTGATTCAAATACCGACATAATGATTGGACGAAATATTGAGCATAGCCATGAATGCGTTAGTTTCGATATCCTGATTAATTAATTAATTTCATTCATTCATTCATTCATTTTATTCCATACATCTTTCTTGAGCAATGAAGCTTTAAGATGTGGAACAAGTCAAAATTTTACAATATTACAATTACAATTTTTACAAATTTTTATAGTTTTACAATTTAGTAATTTTCTACAATTTTTACAGTTTTGTGCAATTTTTTTACAATATTTTGGCGAGATGTAGTGAGATGAGGTGAGGTCCGAGGATTCGCCAAAATATTACCCGGAATTTGCCTTTTGGTTTGGGGAAAACCTCTGAAAAACCCAACCAGGTAATCAAATCAAAGGGGGATAATCTAATCAATGGGGTTGATGCCAAGAACTCGCCATAGACCAGCCGTGGCGAAAAGGCCATGGAGCGCCGAGCCACTGTGTAAGCGGCAACGTGCATAGCACCTATGGAGGGAGGCGGACAACCGAAGGGGAAGTTAATGTTTAGGACGTGTAACGAAGAAAGAAATGAACAAGAAAACATAGGACACATTATCACAACCTAAAATTAACTATCTTCAGAATGTCTCTGCGACAAAGTTTCAAAATCAGGAATTATGTCACTTACTGCCAATCGTAGTTGATCACGAAGGTATTTGTCTGTCAGTCGTGATCTAAATTTGATTTTTACTATTTTCATTGTTGAAAATAATGTTTCACAAACGTAAGTTACAGCGAACATGGCTTCAACAGAGCATGCGAAAGAACGAAGCTTCAAATATTTATTTTTTTCCAAAGATTTGGAAAGTTCAATATCTGTCAAGTCCTTGCATCTAGCTTTAATTTAACGTCACATTGTAAATCCCTGAGTTTAAATTGAAAATCTAACCGCATTATTCGTACATCTGCTGTAAAAGAATCGACGTACAGAGATGATAATGATGATGATGATGATAATGTTTAATCAGTAACATGTAGTAACTTATAATGCCGTTTTATGTTATACAACCGTTTTCCTAGTAATATATGTGAACAAATCATACATTTAATATTTTCACCATATTGTAAGCAAAAGAATGCATCCTCCCATCCTACTTGAAACTTTCGTTTTTTATAGAGGTACATGGTTTCGAGAGAGACATTGCGACGATACGCCACTCGCAGGTCCGAGACAAATACAAATAGAACGGAGTTTGACTCCAGTGAGTAAGAGGGTGGGGGTTGTAGGTAGGAAGCGAGAGAAAAGCACTGCGAGCCACAATGTGCTCGTGAGTCGCATTTTCGCCGCGGCTGCCATAGACCATCCGGCTTCAGTCCCACGGCTGTGGAAATCCTCGGAAGAAACCAAAGACCAAAGGGGGATCCAACCCAAGCCCAAACGCAGCTCTGGATCAGCAGATATAATCGGAACTGTGCTAAACGCAAAGCCACGAGTATTAATCTGAACTTATGCCAGTCCGCAGTCTGTAAGTGGGACGGGAAGTTGTTTCCATTTCAGATGGGAGGGAGGGAATTGACCCATAACCTCCGTGAAGTTGATTTCAGATGGGAGGGAATAGGCTTGTAACTTTTTTTCTGGAGGGAATGGGGCTATGCATTTGGGAGGGAATCAGGCAACTCCAGACTTGGTTTTTATGTCTGTTGACAAAATGCGCAAAGGAAAATAGAAATAGTTCTGCATATAATTAATTTCTGCGTCCAGCTCATTTCATGTTTGTCTTTTTTTATGCAAGAGAAGAAACGTACCGTATGTTTTTATCCAATTCCAAATACGTCGTAATTTTGTGTTCTTGATTTCGAATAAAGGTATAGGGTATGAATTTTTTTTTTCTAAAATTGTTGCATTTTAGCCTTCTGTAATAAATTGACTCGTAGACACTGAATATGAACAAAACCTGTTTAGTGGACGGACAAATAGACGACACAGGCCTACTGGGATACTGGAAACTTGGGTTTTATTTCTCAAGACTCTCTAAATCGAATTTCCTGTTTCTTCAAGTTTACTGTTTTCAATTTTGAAATCTAAATTCTACATTCCGGTTGGCTCCTCCTAAACATAACAGGCCAGAATGACCATGGTTTGATGACGATGATTGTGATTATTATGAAGATATTCATAACATACGCAGTCGTCTCAAACCCTGTCTCCCTGCTGCATTCCTTTAGGTTATATTGTAAGGTACAGTCGTTTATATCAGTTCTCTTTTTCTAGTAAGCTACATTCCTTCATATATTCCGTTCATTCAACTTTCACTTTTGTTTGTTATGTTTCTCCAAATATTGTTCCACCACGTGCCCACATATTTGTGTCAGTAATATCCATTTTGTTTGTGCCTGTCCTTACGAAGTTAACAGCTCCGAACTATGCCAACCGAAGGATAATCGATGAGCACACTAAACTTGTGAAGTTTGAGGTGGACTCAGAGACTACTCAAATTTAAATACTTAAAATACTACTTAAATACTCAGAGACGATAGGTAGAGCTCCACAAAACAAGACACGAAAGGTCACAGAAATAAACTTAACAAGATAATGGGCCGTTTCTGTCATTACATTCTGAAGTGAAGTCTTAGATAAATTGGCAGGTTAATTAAAACCTTCAGACATAGTGATTCAGACATTCCTGACCTCTATCAGTGTGGCAATGTAAAGAATTACTGTGGTGGTGACATCTGTAAGGGGAAATTTATTATCCACAATGTTAGGATGGTTGAAGAGGATGATGACGAGCGGTGTTTAATTTAGATGGAAACTGTAGTGACTTGAAAATTCAGCCTAAAAATCTCTTAGTGAAGGGCAGACTCTTACACGTTTGATAAATTTACGACACAGACTGTCAATATTCACTTGCTTCCAGAAGGAATTATGCTAAATCTACACGTGAGTCGTACACTGTAAGCAAAATTTACTGTACGAACTGTACATCGATCTCCGTAAATCTAAAACAGGTGTTCTATATGTATGGATCAATGCAGCTTTCATAAAAATAAACAAAAATGCTAATTATCCTCTCCAGAACTACGTTTGTATAAATAACGATTAAAACACTACACTTACACGAACACTTACATGTACACTCATCCTAATACACGACGTAACTCTCCACAGATACACATCCACCGAAGTGATGTGCAACTATAAAAACTGAGTCACAGTCCTACCATCTATCCGCAATATGCGGAACCTGAATGCCGTAAAGTGAAGTGGTTAGACAATACATACATACATACATACATACATACATACATACATACATACATACATACAGGGACATCACTTCATTTTTACCAACATTTTTTAACATTAACCTGGCTATACTCGGAAACACTGTTGCCCCCTTCCATTACAGGAGTTTGATATTACTAGTGCAATATGTAAACAAATCATTTTACTAGGTATAGGAGGAGAGAAAAGTAGTGTATCCACTTATATTGTAGGGAAATACGATATTACGATTTTCAGTTTGATCATCACTTTTACGGAATTTATCAAAATACAGTAGAGTAGTAACATTCTTTTTTCAGAAACTCAACTTTTCAGGCGGCTATGTTCGTTATGTAATGTCTACTTTATTTAGCATATTAATTATTGGTGTTAACATACAATATAGAGAGTGCATTTAAATTGAGGGTGTCATAAGTAAAGGGCTGTAAGTGCACTTAAGTTACTTTTGAGAAAATGGGGTTTACATATTTAAGCTTTCGTAAAATCGGTGAAATTTTTATTTAAATTTTAATGCGTGATGGGATTAAAATATCCCTTTGCCACTAAAATTTTAGATACTTTAGCTTACAATGGATGCACTTAACTCATGTTATTACAAATGTCACTAGTATTCCTTTGCTTCTAGCCACCTCAATTCAAAATAAGCTAATCTGAATTTTTAAACAAGTTTCTGAAAATAGTTACCGTTCATTACAATGCAGGCTTCAATTCTTTACGCATATTATTAAAAACATTTTGAAGCATATTCTCTGAAATTGAATTTATCGTCTCTTGAATATAATTTTTTAGTAGGATTTTATTAATATAGGTTATTTCTTCTATAGAAAACGCAACCATATTTATGAAACACACTATACACTGCAGTGTTTACTTCACTGCTTGAAGACTTCGAATGCAACAGCGGCCGTAAGTTTGTGTGTCTGACGGGAGCAAGGACATTAGTGAAGGGGTGGGAGTGAAGTACATTCAGAAATGCAGGTACAATAAAAATGCAAGTAAAAATAAAATGATGTCCCTGTACATACGTACATACATACATACATACATACATACATACATACGAGCTGTTCAGAGCAGAAGTGGTGTAAGTCAAAAATGGATAATGAGGGTTAAAGTAAACATTCTGTGAAATACAGCGCAAAGTAACAATTAATATTCAATTTATTTAAACTATCAGTAGTCAGTGGATAGCTCGAAGGACATATTAACTGCTATATCTAGCTTTCATTAGTCAGGTAATCTTTTCGTACTTTGAGTTTTATTGTAATAATTGTAATTGTAAATTTAATACTAATTGTAATTTTATTCTTCATATTATAGTTGGAATCTCCTGGTAGAGGGGCAGAGAAGGCCCGACGGCCTTATCTCTAACAGGTTAAATAAATAAATACTAAAATACTTACTATAGGCGGATGAAATCTTGTTAATTTGTCATTATTAACCTGATATACCAGCGATCAAAATTTGGTGAATCTAGCTTCATAAGATGGTAGTTATTGATTTCACTGTTGTGAACCCTTAAAAATATGGAACTTGAAAATTTCATTATAGTGTCCTCTTAAAAGAACAACTTCCTAACATACTTCTGAAACTCTTTCTTGAGAAACTGTGTATTTTGTTAGTTGCACTCCCTCTTAACAGGGGGACGCTACGTTAACGAACTAAGAAGCTGCATCCAATGCGGTGGAAAGAGTTCTGTCAGTGGCGGTTCCTCGGGGGAGGGAAGGGAGGAACGTCCTTCTCACATTTTTCTTCTTTTGAAAATAAATACCAAAAGAAATATATGCCCTGAAATTCGACGAAGATTCGATAATTTTTAAGTTCACAGCTATAGGAAAACCTCGGTTGATCGAGTTTTAAACCACGCGCACTCATGTGCTGCTAGAAAACTGTGAGAAGGATGTGAGATTGTATGTCTGGAGGAAAGTCAATCCATTCCTCCTTTACTGCCGTTAACACACATAGACAACAGCGCGCTAGCGGCCAAAGAAAGAAGCAGAGTTTTAAAGCAAGTAAATAAATGGATAGGGAGGAGATCCTCCTCTGAATCAGCGCATGGGCGGGAAATAGAAACCGACTGGTCTTGCAGAAAGCTCGCTACCGCTGCCATCTAACGATGCTGCATTCAACCAGGCTAAAACACGTCATCTAGGAGGAGACACAATAAAAACAGTTTTAACGCAAAGCTATGAAAGACACCATATAAACTTTTTTTTTTAAATTATAAATCAAAATATATTCATTGCACTTTATATAAGCTACTATTCATGGTTTGAAACTTTCGAGGATATCTGAAAGTTGAAGTTGGATTTATATAAAACAAAGAGGAAGTAGTTCTAAGTTAGTATCGCAGACCTTTTTAGCCTCCGAAATTCACTTCCATTCATTGTCTACTAGACAGGACAACAGCCAAGTTTTCAGTTTTGTACAAATACAGGGACATCATTTTATTTTTACTTGCATTTTTATTGTACCTGCATTTCTGAATGTACTTCACTCTCACCCCTTCACTAATGTCCTTGCTCCCGTCAGACACACAAACTTACGGCCACTGTTGCATTCGAAGTCTTCAAGCAGTGAAGTAAACACTGCAGTGTATAGTGTGTTTCAGAAATATGGTTGCGTTTTCTATAGAAGAAAGAACCTATATTAATAATATCGTAGGCTACTAAAAAATTATATTGAAGAAACTATAAATTAAATTTCAGAGAATATGCTTCAGAATGTTTTTAATAATATGCGTAAAGAATTGAAGCCTGCATTGTAATGAACGGCAACCATTTTCAGCAACTTGTTTAAAAATTCAGATTAGCTTATTTTGAATTGAGGTGCCTAGAAGCAAAGGAATGCTAGTGACATTTGTAATAACATGAGTTAAGTGCATCCAGTGAAAGCTAAAGTATCTAAAATTTTAGTGGCAAAGGGATATTTTAATCGCATCACATATTAAAATTTAAATAAAATTTCACCGGTTTTACGAAAGCTTAAATATGTAAACCCCATTTTCTCAAAAGTAACTTAAGTGCACTTACAGCCCTTTACTTATGAGCCCCTCAATTTAAATGCACTCTCTATATTGTATGTTAACATCAATCATTAATATGCTAAATAAAGTAGACATTACATAACGAACATAGCCGCCTAAAAAGTTGAGTTTTTGAAAAAAAAATGTTACTACACAACTGTATTTTGATAAATTCCGTAAAAGTGATGATCAAACTGAAAATTGTATTATCGTATTTCCCTACAACATAAATGGATACACTATTTTTCTCTCCTCCTATACCTAGTAAAATGATTTGTTTACATATTGCACTAGTAACATCAAACTCCTGTAATGGAAGGGGGCAACAGTGTTTCCGAGTATAGCCAGGTTAATGTTAAAAATGTTGGTAAAAATAAAGTGATGTCCCTGTATAAGCTACTATTCATGGTTTGAAACTTTCGAGGATATCTGAAAGTTGAAGTTGGATTTATATAAAACAAAGAGGAAGTAGTTCTAAGTTAGTATCGCAGACCTTTTTAGCCTCTGAAATTCACTTCCATTCATTGTCTACTAGACAGGACAACAGCCAAGTTGTCAGTTTTGTACAAATATATTTGAAATTGAAGGTACTGCAAACTACATTATTTTTAACATAAAAAATTAATCGGCCACCGGCAGCTTTGAACAATAATGGTAGTATGACTTTACAAGAACTGATATTCTTCAAAAGCATGTGATACTGAACTTGTAAAATGTACATGTGGCAACACAGACCACGGTGGTGGGTGCAGTGTTCTCGTTTTCCTGGCAGATTATTTCTTTCCTCCTCTTAAGAAATATGCAGGAGCCGTCACTGAGTTCTGTTCTGTGTTGCCTCACTCAGGATATTTGTTTCCTTTAATTACCAACCATATTCCTCCAAAGATACAGTAACTGTTGGGTCGTAAGTGCGACTAGCGAGCTCGGGTCGCTTTCCCCAGAGGCTGTTAGTTTTTCAGCCCCCCGGGCTAGAATAAGCGCTGCTTTCTCCCTGCTCAGCTATGTGTTCAGTATTTGCGTCCTTTCCATAACCCACAAATGAGATTGTTATGCAGATTAGCGTACACAAGACGGAAAGAGGAATAATAGCGTGTCAGTAGGTTTAAAGAGGGGGGGGGGGAACAATGGTAGCTTATTAAAGTAGCGTTTAGATTGAACTTCTTACATTTGTGATAAAATATAGGGTACACGGTCCAAGTGTCAATGGAATTACAATAATTTGTAGTGTCACCGATTATGATACCTTTCCCTTTCCCTTTCCCCTTTTCCTTCTGAAGATCTTCGAAATGTATCGGCAATGAGCAAGTTCATTCTAAACCCTTCTTGAACAGTCATCGACGTTTCGCTCTCTAAAGGTGTCTCGCTGCTTGTCAACCTGTGAATGTTTAACTTTTTGCAACATGTGCAAGACAAGAAGTTGCATTTCATGGTATGTTACTTACTGGCTTTTAAGGAACCCGGAGGTTCATTGCCGCCCTCACATAAGCCCGCCATTTGTCCCTATCCTGAGCAAGATTAATCCAGTCTCTATCATCATATCCCATCTCCCTCAAATCCATTTTAATATTATCTTCCCATCTACGTCTCGGCCTCCCCAAAGGTCTTTTTCCCTCCGGCCTACCAACTAACACTCTATATGCATTTCTGGATTCGCCCATACGTGCTACATGCCCTGCCCATCTCAGACGTCTGGATTTAAAGTTCCTAATTATGTCAGGTGAAGAATGTAATGCGTGCAGCTCTGCGTTGTGTAACTTTCTCCATTCTCCTGTAACTTCATCCCTCTTAGCCCCAAATATTTCCCTAAGAACCTTATTCTCAAACACCCTTAATCTCTGTTCCTCTATCAAAGTGAGAGTCCAAGTTTCACAACCATACAGAACAACCGGTAATATAACTGTTTTATAAATTCTAATCTCAGGATGTTGATGATGATGAAATGTGAAATGAAATGAAATAGCCTATAGTGTCCCTTAGAAGGGCTAAGGCCTCCTGCAAGAGGGAAAGCTCTGGCTCCGTTTTCCTCACGTGTCGAGCTAGTCCACGTGGGCGGAGTTGTGTACTACTCATCGACAATTATGACTAAATATTAACACTTTGTCACTTAATTATAACTAAGATATTCAACACTTTTGTCATTTAGGATTGAACTCAATGCTGTTAGTCTGTTCTGCACGTTAGTTATCACATTAGAATATTCAGGCTTTGTCATTCAGGTGATTTCAGTTTCTACTCATTGGTCTACGTTTAATTCGCACTAAATTAACATATTAGGATATGTATCACTTTGTCCTTGTGATGCATTGACTCTACTCAACTAGCTGTCGTCCTAGCTGCTTCCATCCTCTCCTACATTGTGCTACTCTGCTCCAGTGTGCTCCGATCTGCTGCCTGAAGGAGTCAGCCCATCTGACTCTCGGCCTTCCCGGTCTTCTCTTTCCTTGGTAGGGGTCCCAAGTAGTTGTTATTTGCGCCCATCTATTCCCCTGCAGCCTTACCACATGTCCTCCCCATCTCCATTTTATCCTTGCCGCTTCATGAACTATGTTCTTGGAGGATGTGATTTCTTGCAACCTTTTGTTGTTAATCCTGTCCTTCAAAGATATGCCGAGTATTTTCCTCTCCATTCCCCTTTGGCATACTGTTAGGGTGTTTTTCTGTCTAGCTGTGAGAGCCCACGTTTGGCAGCCGTTGTTAGGTGACATTAAATCTCCTCCTCCTTCTCTTCTTCTTCTTCTTCTTCTTCTTCTTCTGCCACAAGAATAGACTATGTGCCTGTGCCGTCTCAAGGGGTATTCTATCACTTTCTAATACTATTTATTTTTGGAGATATGTACGAGTATTACAGCAGCTCTGACTAAGCTGTGATGAACCTGAATCTGCAAGGCAAATTATGTGTAATTAAATTACATCCTAATCTAAATGGAGTGAAAGAAATAGTGAATTGTTTAGAAGAGGTGTACCTTGGAAGATTGGGTCTCCTTCTTCTTCTTCTTCAGGTTAAAAAACTTGATAGCTGCATGACTGGCTATGTTACATATATTTACGTAGAACTACGTTTTGATGGTTCGAGAATATGAGAACGATAAGGAGTCGATGAGGAGAACAAGGGAACGATGAGGGACTACGAGGGGGTTAACAGGGACGAGGAGAATAAGGGGAATACAAGGACGAGGATGGATTGCATTTTTGTGTGACGTTCAAATCCCAATTTACTTCCCCGTACCCAGCGAGGAGAAAGATTTAGTTATTTACTTACGGCTGCTAAAGAACCCGGAGGTTCATTGCCGCCCTCACATAAGCCCGCCATAGATCCCTATCCTGAGCAAGACTAATCCAGTCCCTACCATCATATCCCACCTCCCTCAAATGCATTAAACGATTTAGTTATATGTTAAAATGCGGGGAGAAGGGTAACGACTCCAACGAGTAGGAATATTTTCTCATCTCATTTTTTGTTCACCTGAAGACGAAGATTAATTCAATCTTCCAAACGTTTTGATTCCCGTTTTGACTCCTAGCATGTAAAAAGTCCTTTTAAAAATCGTAACTGTCATTAAGGCGGAACGGGTCATGGGCCATGTCTTCGACACTTATGGTAATAGTAATAGTTGTAATAATAATAGTAATAATAATAGTAATAGTAATAATAATAATAATAAAATGTATTGAAAACAGTATCGTCTATGCGCAATACACTGTTCATTGAGGAAGTTGAACTGTCGGAACATGGAATTTGGTACCCGGCGTTTATTTTTGTCTCTTCCACCATATCAAAGTGCAAGGCCTGCCCATTTTGCTCAATATTTGTCTTCATTTCCTGCTAAGTGTGATTTATGACTGCTCTTAACTGTTGTGTGTTGTGAATACCCACATATACTGTAGTTACGGAGTTTCTGCTAGTAACACTGTTCCTAGTAAAAGCAATGACGTAAGAACATAAAATCTGCACGACTGTTTGTACGTGGCACCGCGATGTTCAGGTGTAGCAGAATATCATAGAGATGGAAGCCAGTGTTCTACTGCACACAACCTTAAATTGCTGTCGGTTGAGACGAAGATCAGGAAAAACCACAGCCTACACTACAAAACTGCGACTTGTGTCTTTTATAACGTTTATTTATTTATTTATTGTTTATTTATTTATACTTATTATTTATCAATATTTATTATTTATTAATATTTATTATTTATTAATATTTAATTATTCATTATTTACTCAATTATTTATTTATTTATTGCTTATTTATTGTTTATTTATTATTTATGTATTTATTAATTATTATTTATTTATTTATTTATTTATTATTTATATATTATTCGAGCCGCTCAGAGCAGAAGTGGTGTAAGTCAAGAATGGGTAATGAGGGTTGAAGTAAACATTCTGTAAAATACAGCGCAAAGTAGCAAATAATATTCACTTTATTTAAACTATTAGTAGTCGGTGGATAGCAAGAACGACGTTTTATTTATTATTTATGTATTTATTTATTAATTATTAATGTATTTATTTATTTTTCATTATCAATTTTTTATTTTTTATTAATTTATTAATGTTTTATTATTTTTTATTTATTTATTTATTTATTATTTACTTACTCATTTATTAATTATTTACTTACTCACTTATTTATTAATTATTTATTTATTTACTTACTTATTTAATTAATTAGTTACTTCTTTATTGTAATTTGAAATTCACCACTTTTCAGTCACCAATAATTATAATAATTATAATTTAAGTGAATAAGTTGGTCTGTTTCGATTTCGGAATTTATATCATCTTTCGATCAATATCTGCTGCTGTTTCTCAAGCTTTCTTTTTTTTAACTTGAGCGATAGTTTCAACTTTGCTATGAAATCCTTCAAGTCCTGCATCATGTTGATGCATTAGCAATATTTTCTTTCCGTATGTGGGAAATTTAACTTATAGTTTTATAGTATGAATTCTTGCAAAATCACCACCACCACCACCACCACCACCACTTACTTCATGGTTTCAGGCTTATTTTCTTTTCCTAACGCAGAAAAATTCCTTATTTAGCAAAAGGGCTACCAAGATCTCCATGTGTTCTGGGGTTCAACCTTATTTCGTCGAGCCTTTCTATAGTAAATCTTAAGATCTGTGGTTACCAGTCTTGTTTCTGCGTTCTATTAAATTATATTGAATATATTCACAAGCACATAGCTCAGTTTCTTTTATGATATGGAAGTATGTATTGCACCACTGAACGTTAGAAGAAAACCGCAAATTAAAGAGATGAGTTTTTGTGTCTTCAGTTATTCATTTTCACTTATCGCCATAAGAAGCGCTGTCATCTTGTAATATATTATTTGCGTTCTTGAAAAATAGTATTGTAACTTTTTCTGTTTGTTTACTCCTGTTACATGATTATTTGTAAAGAGTAATTTGAAAATATATAGCTTGAGCTCTTAGAGATATTTTTCTTGCCTAGTACTTAAATGATGTCACCATAAACATCCACTTTTCAAAGTCATATGCGTTTTTAACGAAATTGGTTTTCTTGTAAAAAAAACACGTATAAATATCTTTTCATTTCAGCGGCCACATTCGTCTGGGCTGCACAACAACCTGAATTCACTTCATTTGACTGCGGACTATAAACTGCTGCTATTTTCTCGTTCTACGCGCAACTCCTATGAAGTTTCATAGATTGAAATTGCAGAGTCTCTCAAAATTACGATTATGCAAAGAAGAATATTCATTTTGTTAGTTACTGTATGTTGCTTACTGATTAATTTTTATTTGTAAATTTTCTTCTATGCCCAAGGTTGCGGGTTCGATCCCGGGCCAGGTCGATGGTATTTAAGTGTGCTTAAATGCGACAGGCTCATGTCAGTAGATTTACTGGCATGTAAAAGAACTCCTGAGGGACAAAATTCCGGCACATCCGGCGACGCTGATATAACCTCTGCAGTTGCGAGCGTCGTTAAATAAAACATAACATAACATTTGTCAATTTTTCCGCGACAATGAATGAGGCGTTATAATCAAAGAAACAGATTGTCTGCCAAGTCAAAGGGCATTGTTCCTTGTAAAATGCATACACATAACAGTGGTACGCACTAGAAATTACAAGAGAGTCGAATGTAAGAAACAGTATCTGTCGACTCAGTCATTTCCGGACCAGGGTTCCTTATCTCATATTGTTACATGTGCCCTTCCCCATCATCCCTGAAAGTTTGTAACACACCTCGGAAACACTCTGTATGTAATGAAATTAGGCTTCAACTTAACTGGTATGCAAGGTACAGTGAATCCAGGACACGAAATCTTGTTTGTGCACTTGTTCGGCTGGATATCCCGCCCTTCGGCAATTGAAAGTGGAGAGGAAAGGGTTAATATTAATAAGTGAACCTTATGTGGGTTTATTGCTATCAGGCAGTGCATCTAATTGCTCTGTCAGATTGAAGCTATCTCGCCCTTTCATTCTCGGGGAATCTTGCCATTTGTGGAGAACTCTTCCACATCGGACCGTGCTTACTCTCCGCGGCGCCGGCCGTGCCGTGCCGAGCCGACTTGCACTTGCTACTTGCGATGCAGTTCTCTTTCCTTTGAAGGTCACCATAATTAAACCTCGACTTGCAAATGAAAGCCGAAGCCAATCCATTACTGTACCAGTACTAATTTGCATGCGAAGTTACTAACCAGCTAGTAAAAGGGCGCTTAATTTTCACTGGAATGGAGAAGATTTTCATTTGTTTCCTTTGTGCAAGCGGAACAGTCTGCCTAAAGGCTGAAGGTTGCATATAACTTCCCATTCTAATTGAATTAAATTAAATTATGGCTTATTTAACGACGCTCACAACTGCAGAGGTTATATCACCGTCGCCAGTGTGCCGGAATTTTGTTCCGCAGGAGTTCTTTTACTTGCCAGTAAATCTACTGACATGAGGCTGTCGCATTTTAACACACTTAAATGCCATCGACCTGGGGTCGGGATCGAACCCGTAACCTCGAGCACAGAAGGCGAGCGCTATACCGACTACACTACCGAGGCCGACCATTCGAATTATGTATTGTAAAATGAAAATATGCACTTAAATTCCGAAATATTTATGTGCTATAAGTATAAGAGGCGGCAAACTTACCATAGCATAGCATTCCACGAAAAACAAAGTAGCCTACTAGCCAGATAATGGGAAATATTCAAATTATTGGGCATAAAGAAAAACAGTCTTAATTTCTTAGTTATTGCATTATTGACAATTACTAATTTAATTAAAACGAATTTGATACAGAAAATTCATTTTCTTTCATGATTGTATGACATTTTGTGACAAAACAATTTTTTCGTTATTTTCAGGATTCATCTTGTTCTTAAATAGTAATATGCGTTACAAGAGCGGTATGTTGAAGTTTTCATGTTCCAGGAAAAGTTTGAAAAAGCGAAACTTAGTTGAGCTTTTTTAATTTCCGAGAATTGAAAGAAAACATACCGCTCGTGTATCGTACATTATTTTGTGCGAAGATCGTTTATTACATACCTGAAAGAGGAATTTCTAATTAGTTGCAATGAAATCTCCATGTTGGTGTCTGTTCAATGACGGCAAATTTGCAAAACAAAAATATCTATCTTCAACATTGTTGCTTTAAAATATTTTCTGTGTTTACTATACTCTAGCAGGCCGTGATATACGTCTGTCTCCCCCCCCCCCCAGTCTATAAATGCGAACTTAAAACAAACGGTAAGGTTATGTATCAGTCTTGTTCCCAAGCCTCCTTCGTTCAAAGTAGCCGCCTTGATGAGTCTGGAATCTTGTTGATTTTTTCACGGCTTCCTTAATGTTACTTGCATCACGAATGCAGTAACTTTAGTGGAGTTGTAGAGTTTACTTAATTTTTGCAAGTATTTAAAAACAATAATTAACAGTGCAATTTAGGTGAAATTGCAGTGGTAAGTTTCCAATTTATAATTATTACTACCGGTATATTGAACGTCTCTAAAAATATGTTAAAAGCCTAAAGCAGTAAAATCAATATGTCACTTAAGCGGTAAGAAGAGGGAAATTGTTGTGTATTAGATTGGGAATACTGAATGTGGAATTTTAGACTTTTCGCGGATTGGTTTTGTGCGGAAACCAAGCAAATACGCACGATCTCGCACAATAGTAATATGCGTTACAAGAGCGGTATGTTGACGTTTTCATGTTCGAGGAAAAGATTGAAAAAGCGAAACGTAGTTGAGCTTTTATAATTTCCGAGAACATGAAAACAAACATACCGCTCGTGTATAGTACATTATTTTGTGCGACGATCGTTTATTACATATCTGAAAGAGGAATTCCTAATTAGTTGCAATGAAATCTCCATCTTGGTTTCTGTTCAATGACGGCAACTTTGGATAACAAATATATCTATCTTCAACATTGTTCCTATAAAATGTTTTCTGTGTTTACTATACTCCAGCAGGCCGTGACATACGTCTGTCTTTTTTCCCCCCAGTCTATAAATGCGAACTTAAAACAAACGGTAAAGTTATGTAATGATTTATTTTTCATTTTAATATTTTAACAATATTATTTATATAACATATTGCACATCTCCTTCGTTCAAAGTAGCCGCCATGATGAGTCTGGAATCTTGTTGATTTTTTCACGGCTTCCTTAATGTTACTTGCATCACGAATGCAGTAACTTTAGTGGAGTTGTAGAGTTTACTTAATTTTTGCAAATATTTAAAAACAATAATTAACAGTGCCATTTAGGTGAAATTGCAGTGGTAAGTTTCCAATTTATAATTATTACTATGTTAAACTTCTCTAAAAATAATATGTTAAAAGCCTAAAGCAGTAAAATCAATATATGACTTAAGCGGTAAGAAGAGGGAAATTGTTATGTGTGTTAGGTTGGGAATACTGAATGTGGAATTTTAGACTTTCCGCGGATTGGTTTTGTGCGGAAACTAAGCAAATACGCACGATCTCGCACAAAATAGATTTGTGCAAATGATTAAGTTATTTTCACATCACTTAGGCTATGTGGTAGTACGATAAGATTAATGTCCACATCGCTATGGTATCCTTGAAAAACTTTGCCAATTTTGCTCATCCTCGTCATACTATAATTCTTTGCCTTAGCTGACAGTTATCTGGACAAAATTTATTCAGAATTCCATGATTTTACTTGTGGAAATCGTAGGACTACTAAAATTGAGCGGAAAACAATGCCCTTTAATTTGTACAAAGGAAAATAATAGACAAAGTCGTTAATACACACAACGCCCTCTCTAGAAGAAACATCAAAACAAACTCACCGTGTTCAGTCACTCTGTCAACTATACACCGAAATCTACTAAAAATACACACCTTAATGGATACGTATCAACTAACCAGATAGAATGAAAATTATTACTTACGCTCATTTTATTAGTTTCTACATATTCCCCATTTCAAATCAAGGAGTTTTGGATAAATGTTGTTGGGAAAATGTGCCATCAGCTGAAGTAAATGCATGTTTTACTGAAGTCCAGAAAGCTAGAAAAGTTTTCGTTAAAAAGAATAAAAATGTATATGAAATATGCTATACTCTTAATGTCGATATATGCAGAAGCATTCAAAATAATTATGCATATACAGGGTGATTCAGTTCACCCGTAACAGTAATTTATTTCGGAAACTAGTGCATTAAAACTTTCGAGACATGTGAACTTTCACTTGAGTTTGATTTTATCAATCAGTCCTAACAGGAAGTAGGGTCAGTGGCATATTACTTTAAAATTTCAAATGGGAGTCGGGGTCAAATAGGATACCATTTGATAGAGCTCTTCAAAACAAACAACTTTCATAGGTACCGTTTTTATTAATTTCTACTCTTTCAAAGAGGAAACGTACGAAAAGACAATGCCATCACTTTTGAGAAATGTTACAATACGAAAATGTAAACAAGACAATTAATGTTGACAGATGTTACTGGAAGACTGGACAGTGTCATTAATTTTTACAAATGTTCAAACTATCTGCCGTTCTGAGCAGCACACACCCGTACTCTTGTTCTAACACTGTCAGCGACTCCTAACACTTCGGCGTGGTCAAGTGACTGGAAGGTCTCTCGGATCCGTTGTTTCATATCATCTCTTGTTGTGGGACGATCTTGATAGACGATGTTTTAAACCGTCCCCAAAGATAGAAATACAAAGGATTCAAGTCAGGAGATCGTGCTGGCCATGCCACAGGATCGCATCTGTTTGTAGTATGTAGGAGGTATTTGTAATCACTCTTAACTTTTAGGTACTTATTTTATTGGTCACAAAAGTAATTGCAAAACTAGAAAAATGTACATACTTAGGTACAGAGAAAACAAAACACTTCCTCCTTATTGTACATTGTTGGGCAAGGCACCTGAGCTTATTACCTGGCTAAGTGCAGTGTGCATGTAGACCTGGCCGTAGATACTGTATTGCGGTGACTAAAGAAAACCCTGCTGAGAGAACAAAGGGGAAGGGGTAGTTTACTTGTATTCACCCCTCGACGGTGCTGCTCAGCCAGGTAATTGTGCGTGTGTACTATGTCAACATTAAATATACTTATCTAGTTTACATTTTCTTCTCGTTACATTTCTCAGTATTAAAGCCATTATCTTTTCGTACGATTTCTCATTGAAAGAGTAGGAATTGACAAAAACGTTTCCTATGAAAGTTGTTTGTTTTGAAGAGCTCTATCAAATGGTACCTTATTTGACGCCGACTCCCATTTGAAATTTTAGAGTGATACGCCACTGACCCTACTTTCTGTTAAGGCTGATTGATGAAATCAAGCTCAAGTGAAAGTTCACATGTACTTTAGGTATAAATATTTTTTTCTCGAAAATTATAATGCACTAGTTTCCGAAATAAATGACTTACGGGTGGCCTGAATCACCCTGTATATGCACTAACAACCATGCATTAATCATCTTGATTAAACATGAAACATGTAATGACAAGGTTTCATTAAGCTATGCAGCTCCGATACATATATACATTTGCATATATTCCTCAACATTAGTAATGAAAAGCAAGTAGCAAATATAATTTTGAAACTGAAAATTGCTTATCGAAATTAATGTTACCGTTTGCAACCTTGCAGAAATCTCTCTCTTCAGATGCCCTGCAAGGTACTGCATTGTATCCGAATAGATCAGTGTTTTCCAACCTTTTTGAACGTGTGACACATTCATTTAGTGTTCTGCCCAAGGTCAGGTCTTTCACTGCAAACTCAGCTTTCTCCAATCTTTCCTATTTTCTGTTTTCCTCTTTGTCTCTTGATATGATCCATAAATCTTAAAGGCATGATTTAAAATCCTGCTGCACAATCGTGTAATCTAAACCAGTGGTTTTCAACCGGAGGAGTGGGGAGATTTTGAGGGTTTTAGATGTGAATGTGTGTACTGAATGTTGACTCTTGTGGACTCGCTTTTTACTACTCTCTTTATTTTTCCAGTTTTTGCTAAAACTTTTACTATTTTTATTTTCTCGCGGCATACCAGCACTAGTGTGCCGCGGTGTACCGATTGAAAATGGCTGAAATTTCCTTACACCTTTCACTGAATAATGTAGAAAAATGTCTTAATGTGCCAAACAGCTTACGTCAGAAAGTGTATTTGTACTCTACTATTCTTCTCCTCACATTTGCTAATCCTTTTCTTCTCGTGTCCTTTTTTGCGTCAGCTCCTCGTTCTCCATGTCCTACTTTTATTCCATGGTTTCCGTTTCGTCCATGCCGTTTTAATTTACAATTCTGACGGCCATACTCTTGGTCTTCTCCCTGCCCTCCTTTTCTTTTCTCTTTTTCGTTTAATTATTTTATTTTCCTTCGTACTCTTTTGCACAACATTAATTTTCCTCTTTCTACCCACCTTTTGTCTTCAAGTCTTCAGTTCTCTTCTTTCTCATATCCTTTCATCTTCAACTCCTAGTACTTCCCCCCCCCCCTCTCTTATCCAACATGTTTTCCAGAAGGGCAGAGTTAATTTTAGATTTCCATAAATTAGTATTGTTTCATAGGACTAAACTTTAGCCACGAATCTCTTGGTTCTGGTAGACGTGGATGTAACCTCTTCGTACATAAGCGAAGGTACTTATAGTTCTCAACATTCCGGTTCGTTTCGGTCTATTTCTTGCAGATTGTGTGCAAGAAATTTCTTTTATATTCTTATTGTATAAATAATCCAGCCGTGAAAAGTTGACGACTTTTCGACAAAGAACTATAGGTTTGTTCTCCGTCAGATTCTATGACATTCTTATGGACAAGCAATAATGCACTATTTCTTCTAAGATTACTTCGTTTTCCTTATCTTTGCCATTTCATTTATTTGTCTGTTATAGGCTATCTCATAGACTGTTACTAGGATCTTTCGTTTATAAGACTAATTGTAGGCTACATGAGGTTCAAACCTATCTTCGGGCAGTTGACACACAAAAATTACGTGTCTATCGACATGTTTTCTCTGTACCTACCTATTTACACATCCATCTATCCATTTATTAAGATGCTTTTCAATCTGTCCGTCCAATGTCGCCAACTTTTGGAAAACAATAGGTGGACTGAAACACTTGAGTTACACCCTAGAGAGGCGTTCAGAGTTTTGAGATAATAGGACTTAAAGTTAACTTACTCTAGTGGATTATCTAATTTCACTAGCAATAATGTTATTGCTCCATTCTAAAATTATAGATTTATAAAATATAAATTATTGTGATGTTAATTGATGCAACGCTTTGTTCACTTGATCCACTATGGCTCAGAACATCGTGAACAAATCATCTGAGCCAAAAGTGACTGGTGTCACCTACCGGCGAATGCTTGGAATTAATTCTTGATCCATTATTGCCCGGAAAAGATACAGCTTCAGATAATTATAAAATGAATTAAACTCATTTTATGAAAATTTGTGACTTGATCCACTTTAGCTCTGAACGCCTCATATATCCCAGGTTGCTCGGCCTTATAGGCTTTGACAGTAACAACTTTTGTCAGGTTTACTATGGTGCCATCTAGTTGTTACATAACGAGTCACGTCATAACTCCCATTTGAATTGCATTAGCGACCGTATTGCCATCTCGTGTTCGTTTACGGTGGACGGGTGGCGATCCTGGCGGTTTTTCTCTTCAAAATGCTACCGATTTTAACATAGGGATGAACAATCGGTTGTATATGTGATCTGGGGTCATACGTTAAAATAAATACATCTTATAAATAATAATAATAATAATAATAATAATAATTAATATGACAAATTATTGGGTGGCTCGGGCCCCACAGGTTCTTATAGGTCTAAGTTGGCACCACTGCCTATCTAACTGTAAATCTACTACCTACCTTGACTGAACAGTTTGGATATAAAATCAATGGCTTTCCCAAAACATGCTATGAAATACACTCAGGGACAAAAAAACCCGGACACTTCTATATTTGCTTGTATTTTGTTGCCAATTATTTCAAAATGAAACAAAACCCATTTAAACAAAATAATGTTTCATTTAGCACCTTATACGACAACATTTGAAAAAAAAATCTCTGATGAGAAAATTTACAAAAAATTACAAAGGGCGTATAACTATGGCATTGTTTGGTCTAACTGTTTTTTTTTTTTCATTTTATGGCGCCTTAAACATTAAAAACTCTTTTTAGTAACGGGTATTACCCCCTCTGGCTTGAATAACTGCATCCATACGTCTTGGCATGCTCTCAATTTGGTTAGCAATGTCTTCTTGAGGAATAAGTTCCCATTCTTCGCCAAATGCTCGCCTCAACTCTTGTAACGATTCTGGTCTCTGTCGTCTTCTTAACGCGCCGTCCCAGCATGTCCCACACGTGTTCAATTGGGTTCATGTCTGGACTTCTTGCTGGCCATGGAAGAACATGGATTCCCACTTCTTGGAGATAATCTCCGACCGCATGGGCAATATGCGGCCGTGCATTATCATGCATTAAAACAAAATTATCGCCTACAAATTGGCCAAATGGCACAACATGATCAGCCAAACATTCATTTATGTACCTATCAGCTTTTAGTCTTCCATTTTCAACAAAAACCAACTCTGTACGAGCATCCGTACACACTCCTGCCCAAACCATCACTCCACCACCTCCATACGGCACATTTTCGGAAATGCAATACTGCGAAAATCGTTCTCCCCTCCTTCTCCAAACTCTTTCACGTCCATCAGGTGAGCACAGATTGAAATGTGGCTCATCGGTGAACAGAACACAGCTCCACTGTCCATTTCTCCAATACCTGTGATCGTTTGCAAAACGCAGTCGTTCAACTCGATGCATCCTGAGAAGACTGGGACGAGTTGCAGGTCTACTTGATATCACTCCACTTGCTTTCAACCTCCTTCTAACTGTTTTGACCGAAATTGGGCGTCCATGCATGTTAACAAATTGCTGGGCTACACTAGTAGCTGGCAGGTTGCGCTCCCTAAGAACTCTCAATACCATATACCTGTCTTCATTTGGATTTGTAGCTCTTGGACGACCCGAACCTGGTCTTCTGGTGTATTCTAGGGTCTCTCTATACCGTTTTATGGCATCATGGGTTGTGCTTCTAGCCATATTCATAACATTTGCAATGTAACGTACACTGCGTCCATCATCGTAAAGGGTACAGCTCGAGCCACATCTTCAGGTCGCATCTTGTTTTAAGACAAATGTTACAACCCCACTTAAACTCAGAAAATGTAAAAATAAAGAAATAACGAATGATAACGATAATGAAACACAAAATGGTTGAGACAAAATTGTTATAGCTGAGACTCCGAAAGAAAAATTGAAATATTTGGTTGTAATGGCTTGTTTATAAAACAAAAAACAATCAACAATGTATACACGTATCCATAACAACAGATGGCTACCATAATATTGTATGAGAAGAGAATGTTTTGCAAAATACCAGCAAATATTAAAGTGTCCGGTTTTTTTTTTGTCCCTGAGTGTATTTCATATAAAACAATTTGTATCACCAATAGGAAGTAAAAGGCGAGGAAAATTTTAACGAACTTTTTTGTTTGAAATATCTCGAAGAATAACCGCCTGAAATTGATGACACTACTTACACTTTATATATAGCTCCAGGAGCTGCCTTCTTGCAACGAAACGACTGGGAGCTCACCTCCAATTACACTCTAAGTTACTACCACAATGTTCTTGCACTAAAATATCGGGATATTTTTTAACGTACGAAAGGAACAAAGCATTAATTTTACCAAAAAATAGAGCCATTCCCTTTTTGCAGGGAGCCGTTCATATGTTTATTTCCTTAATATTAATTTGTAGAATGGCTCATAAATGATAACCCAAATAATAATAATAATAATAATAATAATAATAATAATAATAATAATAATAATAATAAATTAAACTTCTCTTATGAAAAGGTTGCCAGATTTGACAAACCGTATTACATATAATTTGGAAATACACCTAAAAGGTAAAATGATTTACATTTGAAACGGTTAGGGAATCGAATATACAAAACGTCAGAAAAATATACACCTAAGTAGCGTTTGTGCTCATTTACAGTTAAGAAAGGGATAGTAGTATTATCAGATATGTTAGAATGATTTGAATGACATATACCGCGAGAAAAATAATAGTACGGTTTTATTGGCATTGATATCTAAACCATAAATAGCCATCGGTTAAGATGACTTGAAATTTCCATTATCACTTCCATACAAGTGATTTCTCAATATCTGATCCGATCCTTTGAGGGCACTAATGGCTATTTCGTTCACAATGCTGTGTGTTAGCCCCAGGTTTTTACATTTGTTGGCAAAGAAGGAGGGTATGGTACCCCGTGTTCCCACCATCATACCTATTACATCAATGTGGGACAGGCTATATTTATCTTTATAGAACGGGATTGTTGGTTCATAGATCCGCTTCTTTTCACTGTCCACCTCATGCGGTTGATCTGCATGTGTCTCAAATCTGATGGTGGGATCGAGAATGTTTGCCGAGTTGTACTTAATGGCAATGATATCAATTCGCCGAACACTTCCTTGTGTGGCTAATCCTTGCACTCTTGATGGACTGTAAACCCTACTTCCTTCGGCCAGCATAGAACGGACAGCATAGTGACGGATGTTACGAAGGGCCTCACTATAGAGGCAGAAGCCAAGGATATGGGGAAGAGTTTCAATCTCGCTGAGACAGCGCCTACAGCGGGTACCATCCCGACTTCTACCCGGTACAGCTCGGACCGGAGCGACATAGCCTACCATTTTAAGGGCGTCTATCCAGTCCGAGAGGGTTAGACCTTTGTGATTTCTTATCCAGCTGTTTGGTGAGGGGGAACTTTTTGTTAAGAATCACTCCTTTACCCTTTTTTTTTTTTTTTTTTGCAATGTACACCAATTTTCAAATTCTTTTTCTTTTAAAGCGTCTCTAACTTTTCGGGAGTCCACAAAATTTTCACGATTGTTTTAAAAAGATTTAGCAGGAGTTAATTTAAGGCTATTTAAACAGGTTTTACTCTCCTCAATAAAATCACTAGCGGAAGTAATATAAGGATAATTAGTTTTGTGTAATACCCGTGTATATACCATAGAATCGGGTGTATCATCTGGTTGATTATTACTTGCTTTTTTTGTCCGGAAGATACTGTAATGTGGAAATCGGTATTTCAATTTTCGTCACGACAGCAAACGACCTTAAAATTAAAGGAGGAAGTATAGTATTAGATTGTATGATTTTATGTATGTCTCTGTAATCAGAATAGTTATATATAAATTTAATTGTGGGCTACTGTACTTAAATGATACATGTTTTTCTAATGTTTCTTTAATTACTCATGTAACTACATAATTTACTTCGAGAATAACAAACAGGATATTGAAATAGTTCTAAAATGTGATATTGCAGTTAGAAGCATTTAAAATTATTTAACTGTAAGAAAGTTATGAAAGTAAGTCTATTTCTTACACGCATGTCTACATAACACTACAGGCCATCATATTCTGCGTGATCGAAGAGCCAATTACAACCGTCAGTCATTTAGCTTCGTCACGACAATATCGCAACTCTTCATCTGTTAAGAGATCGATTCCTCGGTTGGAGCGAGAGTTTGCGTCAGGAGGGAGGGTGGAAAATGAAGGAAGTAAAGGGAAGTTTCCTGTAACAGTGCTGTAAGGGACGTACAAGCTTTAAAATTATTTCTGTTGTCTTCGACGTGGGCACTCGACATTCTAGCCCTTGGATTAACGTCTTGGTGTTTATTTTATTGCACACATGTAAAACTTGTATCCAGACATTATTGAGATTCCTTATTCTACATTGTTCTTTGACGTGAGCGGAATTGAGTCACTAAATTCGTCATTACCAACTGGTCGAGTTGTGACGTCGGAGCACGCTTTACCTCTCGGAGAAGAGGCTCGGAGAAATAGAGCCGAGCTCGGAGCTGTGGCGGATCGTGGATTGTCAGAGCTACTAGCTCTAGTTGAATTTATAGGCCTAAGATCTTATAGTGTAATGTAGAGAATAAGTAATATACAGAAAAAATTCCGTACAAAAATTTTGAGAGATGACAGAAATCCACAACGTGTACTTTTGTCGAAGAATACGGAGTCTGCGTGCATAGTTAGCCCTGTAAGCGACAGGAAAGTCGTTACACACAGCAAATTGCGATGCTTGATACAAAAGTTGCCTACCCTCCCGGCGCGCAATTGCGCGACTTGTTCGAAGTGACCATCAGTCTTCTAAATACAGTGAGTCCGACTGAAACGTATAGCATTTCATTATTTTATTACTTGAAAAGTATTGTTGATATTTACACTCGGTTTTCTTCGACGGATAGGGTAACTCAATGTTTTTTACTTACCTAATACACCACGATATAGGGGAGTAGTGGGTACAGTGAGACACAAAATATTAAGACATATGTATGTAAGTGATAATTCAAGTATTTTTAAAATCAAGTGCAATAGAAATAGACATTAAAACATGGAGTATAATAATACATAAACAAAAAATGTTAATAGATAAAGGACATAATCTACAATACGTGTTTGTCAAAAAAATGCAAATTTCTCACTGTTCAAATTCAGGTGAGTACAGTGAGACACCACAGTGTCTGTTAACGAACATTGAAATGATTTACATTTATTTCAAAAGAAAACAAAAACTTGCTGTCTCTTTATCTTGACATGTTCTGTAGGCTTATTTAGAATCATTTTGATGTCTGACTTCGAAACCATTGAAACATCTGGAACATTTGGAAAAGTGAATTTTCCATGACATTTCAAACTTTTGCGAAAAAATTAAATGAATTTTTGGTAACAACAAAGCTTTTAATGTAATTCTTTATTATTTTTTAACATTTAAATTTTGTGAATAATTTTTTATTTATGAAACCATTAATGTATCCATTATTTTAAGCTACAGTCCCTAAATTGGTTACTAGTATATTCATTTTTAATGTTAGTTACTGGTAAATGTAATATAATTACAGTTTGTTTTTGCAAATCATTGGTACATGGGGACAGTGAGACGTCTCACTGTTCCCTTTACGCATAGTTAATTTAAAAATGACGCCATCACTTCAAAATTAAAACAAGAAAGAAGAATCTTTGCCAAACATAATCTCAAATACCATAATATTAGGTAACAAAAATTCATATTTCTATTTAATTTGTATATCCAATATAACCTTCATTAAACACAAGCCAAAATTTTACTTCTAGAGTGAAAAATTAAGACAAGCCAAGGACCGGACAACATTAGCATAATACTTATACAGAAAATACAAGAGATAGTAATACCTACGATTGCACATATATTCAATAGTTCCTTCATCACTTCAACTTTCCTTAAAATATGGAAGCAAGCTTTCGTTCTTCCTCTTCCAAAAGTCAAAGTTCCCGCCGACCCGAACGACTATAGACCAATAAGTATCCTGCCAGCCATTTCAAAAGCACTGGAAAGAATCGTAAACAGACAAATTACTAACTACATGAACGAACACAAACTATTCGACGAGTATCAGCCAGGTTTCAGAGCTGGACACAACAGAAGCACTGCTCTACTTAAAGTGACCGAAGACATTCGTGAAGCAATCGACTCTAATAAAGTAACAATACTAACACTTCTTGACCTTAGCAAAGCTTTCAACTCTGTAAATTTTGACCTGCTCATCCATAAATTGAGAAATATGTATTTGTCAGAGACTGCTGTGAGTTGGTTCGAATCCTACTTACGGGAAAGACAACAATGGGTTGTATCCGGGAATCGAAGCTCCTCCTGGCTTGACATAACATCAGGTATACCACAGGGGTCGGTACTCGGACCATTGTTGTTCACAGTATATGTAAAAATGCTACATCTCTTCCCGCTTAGACCGAGTAAATGACGCTATAGATAAATTGAACGAAGACATTGACTCGATTGTGACATGGACAAAGAAACTCCGTCTTAAAATCAATCCTGGGAAGACACAAGCAATTATATTAGGACACAAACGGCAAACCGACGCTGTAAAACACCTCGACATTTCCCCCGTTAAAGTAAGTACAGTGCATATCCCTTTCAGTTCTTCAGTAAAAAATCTTGGCATTGACATGGATAATAATCTCAACTGGCACATGCAAATCACAGAAACCTGCAGAAAAGTATATTCTATTATCCATGTGCTAAAAAGGATAAATGTTCATCTCCCCTCTTGCTTAAAAATGTCCCTTGTGCAGACACTTGTATTTCCCTATTTCGACTATGCGGACATTTTACTGACTGACTTCTCCAGCGACAACAAAATGAAACTTCAACGTGGTCATAATTTGTATGTACGTTTTGTAAGCAATGTTCGTAAATATGGTCATATTACCCCATCCCTGGAAGCAATAGGTTGGCTTAAACTAGATAAGAAAAGAAATTTACATTCACTTCTTCTTCTCTTCGAAATCTTGAACTCTTCTATTACTTCGTACCTGTCGTCTCGCTTCACTTACCTTTCTTCCCACCACAATCTGAACACACGCTCTCGTCATGAAACAATACTAACAATACCATCCGATCGCACCTTCTCATACTCATCTTCTTTCACAATAGCCCTGCCAAGATTCTGGAATTCGCTACCTGCTAGCATCAGGGACTGTCGAAATAAAATTGAATTCAAACGCAAACTTACTAGGCACTTGGTCACTAATTGATTTCTTGTAAATAATTTCTTTAATCTATCACAAAATATTTCAATATTCAGTAATTTCATCACTATACAATTTTGTTATTCTAGATTTAATTTTTAATTCAGTAAATATAAAATATTCTTTGTTTCTCTATGATAAATTATCTAGCTTTAATTATTCAGGTAATCTTTTCGTACTTTGATTTTATTGTAATTGTAATTGTAAATTTAATACTAATTGTAATGTTATTTGTAATTGTAATTATAAATTTAATACTAATTGTAATTTTATTGTTCATATTGTAGTTGGAATCTCCTGGTAGAGGGGCAGAGAAGGCCTGATGGCCTTATCTCTACCAGGTTAAATAAATAAATATTAAATAAATACTAATACTAAAAGATGAAAGACGCTATTGAGACGCATAGGATAGGAGATGGTTCTTTTGCTTTCTTGACCACGGCACCAAGAAAAGGTGATTGTGGTCAGCACCACGCTCCAACCGTATTTCATCCACGGGAAGGAGTCTGTACTCAGTATTACACGAAGTTAGTGGATCCCGGGCAACTTTGGAAGTTGCGACGACGAGATTGAAAGTCTTGTTTCACCTGATCTTGAATCCGAACTGTTTCCAGTGCCTAGTCTGTTCCAATTCGCCTCACGTCAGTACTGTGCATAAGCTTACTTAAAAATCTAATTAACGAATGTTAGCAGCGCCTTGATCTCCTTTTCCTCAAAAGTAGAACATCCGAATCTTTCCGTATTAGAGTGAATGGATATGCGTCAATGCTAGTTATTCACAATACTAGAATTAATATAGCTGTGGTACTATGCCAGCAATGTAGAAGGACAAAGCAAGCCTGTGACAAAGGCACACCCCCGGTCACTCTGCTGAAGTAATAACATTCACGGGTAAGGTCTAAAGAGCAGATGGAATATGGTTGTGCGTACCTCAGAGCACAGACTTGTCCTTGGATCATATCCAACTGAGCAGTTGTATTTGCACTGAGTTAGTGACAGCTCTCTGCAGCGGTAACCGACATTGTTTCACCCTTGACACGTGTAACATTGTTATTTGACGTGTTGCATGAGGAAATTTGCTACGCGTTGCTCTACTTTGTAGTAATGAACTAATAAGATGCATCTCCCTGTAATAGCAGTTTATTAACATAATAAAGACATTGTTATCAGTGTTGCCAACAGTTGTTCGTATAATCCTGCTAGATGACTTTCGAAAATCCGCGATTTTCTAGCAAATATCTCTGGATTTTAATGTTCATTTATTTATTTATTTATTTAAATTTAAAATATACAGAATAAAGAATATAATTACAAAACAGACAAGAGAAATAGAAATAAAATAATACAAGCAATATAAAAAGAAGATACAGTAGTATTAACAAAATTTGAGACCGAATGAGCAGCGCTCGTGCTCGGTCGCAGTTCGGATATAATATTAAAACAAAAAAAAATAATAAGAATAAAAATAAATAAGTAAAATAAAATAGGAACTAAAAATATAATTACAGCGGCAATGGAATTATATAATATAATATTAACACTAGAGAAGAATAATATCGCACATGAAAAGTAGGACTAATATATATTTCAAAATTATAGAATACAAATATAATATAGATTGATTAATTCATACACATAGGCTATAAATTTATTTAATCAAATTGAAGATATTAACACGTTTCTAATTTTCTTGTTATGTGTTAGTGGGTTACATGTTAGAAGTTCTGGGTGTAATTTAGTTAAAGCATTGTACAACCGAGGGCCAAAATTTATGCTATGCTTTAGACCAGCAGATGTGAGACATTTAGGTTCTACTAATGTTGAATTAATATTCCGTCTTGTGTCATAATTGTGTGTCTGTAATACAAACTTATTACGATTTTTATGATAAAATTTTAACAGCGTATACTTATAAATTTGTTCAATATTAAATACATTAAATTCAGAATAAATTAATTTAGTTGGATAATCGAAACGTTTCTTCAAACAAATTTTAATTATTCGTTTTTGTAGTAAATTTAACGGACTAAGATTAATTTTTGTACTTCCACCCCAAACAATTATACCATATTGAATGATAGACTGAATAATGGCCAAATAAACATTTCGTAGAACTTTAATGGGTAAGTAGCATCGAAGATTAACGAATTTATAAATTGTTTTACGAAGCCTCTTACAAAGATAAGTAATGTGATGAGGCCATTTTAAATTCTGATCAATAATGATACCCAGATATTTGACATACCGGGCTTCTTTCAATGGTGGACATTTACAACTTTTGGGATCTAAACAATTTTCACTGTGTATTATTAGTCTATATTCATCGCTAAATTTTAAATTTTGAACACTGGCAGCTGTTAACGAAAAAGGAACTAAAGTTGATTTAGATATATTTAAAGAAAGGAAGTTGGAATTAAGCCATTTTTTAACAATGTTAGCACCTATATTAGCATTTCTATATGCTTCCTGCCAAGAAAAACCACTGAAAATAACTGCTGTATCATCCGCATATGAATATGTATATATATGTATATATATATATGTATATTTATTATTCAATAATAATAGTCAAGATAGAGCATCCACTCCCCAATGTAACGACATCCGCCCGCCAATGTAACGAATAATGCATACTTTTCTCATTGCCAATGTGGCGCTGTAAAGCAATTTTGAACACTTTTATCATAGACAGAACATATTTAAATTCTTATTGCACTATATATGTTACCGTTAAAACCCAAAATCCGACAAAACCAGTTTCAACTAGTAAAAAGCAATTTTAAAGTGTAGATGGATAGAAAGCGAATTTTGGTAAGATCTAGAATCAATGACAGGTTAGGTTTGGTTTGCATAGTTCTTTTTTTTTTTTTTTACCAAACAAAAACCTAAACAAACCAAACCTAACCTGACATTGATTCTAGATTATACGAAAACTCACTTTCTATCTTTATTTGCTTAAACTAGTTTTTACTAGCTGAAACTGGTTTTGACGGATTTCGGGGTTTAACGGTAACATATATTAATATGGAATTATCACTACATTTACACATCCATTATTTCACAGAACACACACTGAACGAATTAAACGTAATTATGAAAGTCGCTTATAATGCTAATATGAATTTCATTTCAGAAATTTTAAAGGTTAAAAACCGCTAATATCCCCGCTAAGCGGGATAATATAATTTTACCCGCGAGATGGTTATCCAAAAAAGCTAGATTTAGCGGGAAAACCGCTGAATTGGCAACACTGATTGTTATTGTTTGTGTTTTTGAAATAAAGTTACCTGTAAAAATGCCTACTGCGGTTATTTTGTATGTAGGCTAGTAGGTATTATCGCCGCGCTCTCATGGTTAACATTCGGCAGGTCTTTGAGCGGCCTCGCAAGTAACATTCGGCAGGTCTTTGAAATTTACTTGTATTATTGTTTTAAATTTCTTGTGTCGCCGCTCCAATCACTCGCCTCAGTTTCAATATTGCAACCAATAAGCTGCTTCCATTATTAAATGACACCTACTTGTTTAATCCACGAGGACTAAAACCGAGGTTGCAATGTCTTGTGCTGAGGACGAACATTAAGGTATGTGATTAAAAACTATTATTAAAGAAATTTTAAAGGTATGTTGGGTCCGATAAGTATAGTATAACTATCAAATATGTGTAGGTTTATTACAGTAATAGTAATATACGTTACAAGAGCGGTATGTTGACGTTTTCATGTTCGAGGAAAAGATTGAAAAAGCGAAACGTAGTTGAGCTTTTTTAATTTCCGAGTACATGAAAACAAACGTACCGCTCGTGTATCGTACATTATTTTGTGCGAAGATCGTTTATTACATACCTGAAAGACGAATTTCTAATTAGTTGCAATGAAATCTCCATCTTTGTTTCTGTTTAATGACGGCAACTTTAGAAAACAAAAATATCTATACTCCAGCAGGCCGTGATATACGTCTCTCTTTTTTTTTCTCCCAGTCTATAAATGCGAACTTAAAACAAACGGTAAGGTTATGTAATGATTTATTTTTTCATTTTAATATTTTAACAATATTATTTTTATAACATATTGCAGTAATAACATCGCCATCTGGAGTGTTGTTGATTTTTTCACGGCTTCCTTAATGTTACTTGTATCAGGAATACAATAGCTTTCGTGGAGTAGTAGAGTTTACTTAATTTTTGCAAATATTTAAAAACAATAATTAACATTGCAATTTAGGAGACATTGCAGTGGTAAGTTTCCAATTTATAATTATTACTATGTTAAACGTCTCTAAAAATAATATGTTAAAAGCCTAAAGCAGTAAAATGAATGTCGCGCTTAAGCGGTAAGAAGAGGGAAATTGTTATGTGTGTTACGTTGGGAATACTGAATGCGGTATTTCACACTTACCGCTTATTGGTTTTGTGCGGAAAACAAGCAAATACGCACGATCTCGCACAAAATTACTTATCAATAGTACACACGTTGAACCATTACAATATTACATGAAATGGTATATAAAAGTTTTTGACAAACGTTTTCGCCATAACCATGGCATCTTCAGGTCATATTAGAAAAGAACACTGTAACACATGATGAACACTTAAAAATATTCAAGTTAAAACAATCGTTAAAAGTTTAAAAAATGGTATGGTAGGCAGTTAGAAGATATGCCATTAAAAACTATTACATTTACTGTAGCATGATAATAACACCATGAAGAACATAGCATGGGCAATTAACACTGTACTAATTGATAAGTGTACAAAGAAGTAAAGTAAAAGCATAACAATCTTCAAATACATGCAGATGCGGTTCCCAAAATAACGAAACATGCTACAGAATGTAGATCGCACCTGCTGCTGTTTTATGGGCGTATGAAATCAAAGCCAAAATAGTTCAGGAGAGGTTGACCTGATTCCAATGTTGCAGCAACACGATATTGTGAGCATTCACAGTAGTTAATTATGAATGCTCACATTTAAATACATTTATTTTAACATTATTTCCGTTATCGTTCTCGTCGTTTCCGTTCCCGGTTTATTGTGAACCAGGCTTAACTTAGTACATTACTTTATAATTATGTCGTAGATTTGCGGAAGAGATGTAGGCTATGAATGATATGTAACTCATCTTTTCGTATGTAATAATAATAATAATAATAATAATAATAATAATAATAATAGTTTTATTTTCGCTGGCAGAGTTAAGGCCATAAGGCCTTCTCTTCCACTCAACCAGCCTTAATACAATACATAAATTTAAATTACAAATATTTACACTACACTTAAAAGGTTCTCCAGCAATATTCTTCACTACACATTTATTTAAATTTAGATAAATCTATAAGGTAAAGTAGTAACTTAATTTATGAGCTAATTTAATTCAATGAATTATAATTAATTTAATATAAGCTTACTAGGACTATGTTACAGGGAGAATATATATATATATATATATATATATATATATATTTCTATAATGAGAATATTAATGTAATTGCCATTAGAGGTTTTGTAAATCTATTTAGAAAAATTAATGATAATAATAATAAGAATGGACAGATGTTAGTTTCATTATAAGTAACACATATTAATCAGCAATTCATCTGTTAAGTAAGAATTTATGTAATTTTGACCTAAATGAAGTTATTGTCAAACAACCCCAGACAGACCCAGACTCAGAAACAAAATGTGGGCCACTTGAATTCCCCAAGTAAAATTCAGATGGCCCTAATTTTGTTTCTGGGTCCATACAAAATTGTTTTAAATTAGACGGTTAATGCCTTCAGCATCATTCTGAATGGACCGGAAAGCAATGATAGACATGAGATCTGCTACTTTCTAGAGGTTCGTAATAGAAATACCGACGTTGAGATTATAATTAGAATCACAGCATCTGGTGGGGAAGACGCTGAAATTGCTTTCTCCGAGAAGGTAACAAAGATTAACGGTGGCGAGCTGATGGGAGGCTACAGTTTCCTTTAAGTCTTCTTAATAAGCGACCTTGGGATCTCGATACACACGAATTCTAAGATTCCCCGTGACGTAAGAGAACATAAATCAAGTGCAGATACTTCATCTGTCACCATTTCTCGCAAACAATATGGTATTGCAGAGTTTTCCATCAGTGAGTCAGTTCTCGGAAGTGATTCTTGCATAGACTGCGTCTTAAAGATTCATTGTTTCTCGAAATTCGTGATTCACTTATGTTCAAATTTATTCGTCTGGGATTTGATCTGCTGTCTCTAAGGTCACATATAAGATGTTGTTCCTCAACTTGCACTTTATAATCTAGAGCAGTGATGTCAAAGCAAGCGCATTTTTCTGACCTTGACATCGTGCGCGGGCATCAAGCGCTAAGTATGGAAAGAGGAAGGGTTGTGTATACGAATAAGCAGCCTGTTGGATTAAGAAAACAATGGTGCACAAACTTCAGACGGAACGTGAAATTTTATGTCGTTATTTTTATATGGCTTCTTTCTGTTTGATATTATCTATATTGTCTGTAAAACAAAAGTACTAATACCAATTTCTTAATATTGCAGTTGTGTTTTAAATGTTACTAACATAATAAAGAGTTAAGAAGAATTATTCACATAAATTCCATAGTAGTACAACTATACTGTACTAAATGGATGAATAAATAAAGTGATATCCCAAAAAAAGAGATTATGACATGATAAGTTGGAATTGATATTGGTGGTATCTTTAACCTTATAAAGTAATCAATAAACTAATGAAAACAATATTATAGTTACCTAGGTGCTGTATATGTTTCAAGTGTAGGCTAACTGATATTCCATAACAAAACTCTTACCGCATTATGCTTTTAAGGTGATATTGGTGAGCAACTTTCTACCACCAGAATATTAATTTATTTTCTCGAAATGTATTGAATCTATAGAGATGACATTTTTACAACACATGGGCACGTATCTTTTGCTTATGATGTAAGAGTAGTTGCTTTGTTAATTCATTTCCTTACAAACAATTTCCATGCGAATATTTTCAAAATTTTCAATACACTATCTTCAGTAATACGTATTTACGGTATATTAGATATGCGAAAACATTCTGTAATGCTACTAAATAAATGGGCCTATATCTGAAAATTTCACTTTTCTATAAAAAAAAGAGCTGAGAAAATAGGCCTATTTCTTTTGAATAAAAAGATCAAACTTATGAAACATGAGCATTAAAATTAAAACTTACATTCTTGTAATGCACTTCTTAGACAAATCTAAAAATTAACATGGATACAGTTTTAATAAGTTCTCTTCCCTTTATCCATTAAATCAGTGGTGGCCATCCCTGTATATAGCTCGACCAAGCGGCATATACTACCTCTTTCGTCTGTCTCTTTCCTTTCCGCTGTAAAGCGCTGAGCACTAAAGCGCGCGCTTGCTCCTATGGGCATCAATTGACATGACTGATCTAGAGTCTAGATTTATGCATTTAGATCTCCTGTAAGATGGAGTCAGCGCGATGTAAGATAACAAAGGAGAAGTGAAAAAAAAACTGTCAGTTACTTCAAACTCACAGTCGTACATTTAATTGTAGCCTTAGACTTGAATTTCTGGCGTAGTTCTGACCGTAGGCGCGTTTGCCTGCTGATCCGAAGTTGCGTTCGGGCGTAGATTCAATTTTCGATTGGCCTGATTACCTGCTTGGATTTTTTCGGAGGTTTTCTCAACTCTAAGGCAGGTGCCAGGCCATCACATGACGAATTCTCGGCTTCATCTCTTTAAAATACAATCTCGAGTAAAAAAATTCCATCGAGCTAGGCCTAAATAACCTAGTAGTCCATACAGCGTCGCAAAATATACGACTAAGAAGACTACATCTGACCACCATGATATAAGTAATACATTATACAGGGTTAGTTAAAAGTCCTGCACCACCTAAATAACTTTTGAAGCGTGTGGTTCAGTGACATGAAACTTGGTAGGTAGGTTTCTTAGTTTCAGTTTGGAAATGCCGATAAGCTCACTGTATTATAATGTCAATATTTGTTTACCACCTGTGCTTATCTTAATATTTGGATTTATATGAACGTTTTCGACACTCGGTGTGTGTCATCTTCAGATATGGGGCCTATGTCATTGTGTGTTGTGAAGCCCTAGCTTCTTAATTATGTTGTGGGTTGTTCACTTGTGTATGGCCTTTCATAATTTCTTAGTTTACTATAAGCAGTATGTGGTTGGTTATTGTGATTCTGTTAAGTTCTATCTTTTGAAAAACCCGTATAGGACAATAAAATTATGTTATTTGTTTTTTATTTGTTTATAATTATATGTTATAATGTTTTTAACATAATTTTATTGTCCTATACGGGTTTTTTCAAAAGATAGAACTTAACAGAATCACAATAACCAACCACATACTGCTTATAGTAAACTAAGAAATCATGGAAGGCCATACACAAGTGAACAACCCACAACATAATTAAGAAGCTAGGGCTTCACAACACACAATGACATAGGCCCCATATCTGAAGATGACACACACAGAGTGTCGAAAACGTTCATATAAATCCAAATATTAAGATAAGCACAGGTGGTAAACAAAAATTGACATTATAATTGGTAGGTAGGGATAACCATATACTAAGAACTCAATAATGGTATTATCGAGTTTTTTCTGTTTCCGGTTTAACCGGAAGTAACTCGAACTCTTATTTTAAATGGAACACCAAATATATATTTTTATTCCTGAATAAAGCTCATTAAGAGCTTTTCAAAAATTATCCACACTTGATACTTCTGTACAAATTCGGTGTTGCTAAGTCAAGAAAACAGAAAAGTATATCGAATATTAAAATAATAAATGCAATACCTAAATAACTTTTGAAGCATATGGTTCAGTGACTTAAAACTTGGTATATGAGGATAACCATATGCTAAGAACTCAATAATGGTATTACCGAGTTTTTTGTACTTTCGGTTTAACCGGAAGTAACTCCAACTCTCTTATTTTAAATGGGACACCCAATATATATTTTTATTTTTGAAAAAAGCTCATTAAGAGCTTTTCAAAAAGTACCCACACTTGATACTTCTGTACAAATTCAGTGTTGGTAAATAAAAATGGAAGTGGTGCAAGATATTCCTAAAGCCCGGTTAAATCATTCCTTAAATGGTTTCTATGATCGAGTGACAAATTGTAAAGCAGCTGAGGGCTACCAATTTGAACAGATAATTTAGAAGGTGAGCTAGCTTTGTTTCGATTTTGTTAAGGAAGGAGTATTTTATTATTTTAATAGTCGATATACTTTTCTGTTTTCTTGACTTAGCAAGTCACATACTTCCTTGGCTTCAATTTTCTGGAATTACCAAATACATTGTACATAGTTCCGAGTTCTTCCACAAAAAAGCATTCTTTCGTTACGCTTTACTTTTGCAATCTCCAAGCTGTGTCGTGCTGAAGCTGACTACAGCACTTTCCCGCGTAAAAATAGCCAATCAGGGCAGTGATTTCAGCTTCGCACATGCGCATTAATTGTCTACATTCTCATGTAGAGTTCTGAGTACCACAACGAACCCCCTGAGGCACCAAAGAGCGAAGACTAAACACTGTATAACGCGTCATGAACATAACCACGAAAAATTGTCAAATGACAGATCAAATACTATGGCATTGCAGATACATTATTTGAGCAAAAATTATCATTGTGCTGTAGCACATGAGGACGGGCCGCCCCTGATTAAAATGCATGATCACGTCTCCCTTGAGACGCTGAGGTAATCGAAGTACCTAACGTCTCGGAGAGTTAATAGTTCACCGCACTGTCGATTATTGTAGTTTAGTTGTTCCTACTGTTGGTCAGTTAATTTGGACAACCTCAGTTTCGCAAGTGGCCACTGCAGGAAGTCTGGTTGGTATTAATCATAAAACATTCAGACAGTGATGTGTGCTGCAGCGTGAGTGTGCACAACACTTGGAGAATGATGGGAATTTCATTCATCTCACGGGTAATGAAATTATCCGCTTTGTGATGCAACCCGCCGAAGTGTTTGTCTGTTTGTTGTGACAGCGCTGAATACGAGTTTTGTTAGTTGTAAACACACTTTTTGTATTCTATGACCCTAATGTTGGTTATTTGTTGCTTAATTATACCGTACAACTCCCTATGTTGTCATCTATGTGCTGTAATTCTAGTGAAGTCGATTATTTCTATTACTAGCCGTACCCGTGCGCTCCGCTGCACCCGTTAGAAATAAATATAAAGTAATTACATAATTAAAATAGGACGTTTGATCCATGGAACATTCGTGCTTGATAGAAAGATATATCGCTTATTATGTTAGTTAATTTAAATTGTGTTAAAAAATTAAAATGCGATCATTTTGATCCAGAGACCACACATTCGGTCATAAAAAATATTTTAGGAAATACAGGAAACGAATGTACAGAATAGCCTATCAAGTTTTCTGTGCATAAGAAGCTATTTTAATCTTACCTGTCCTCGATTCACTCAGAAGTTACTGTAATAACATTATAGCATTATGTCCATCTAGAGAAACTACACTTTCCAATGGTGAATTAATAATTAATTATACAAATCGGTTAATTTAGCTTCCGACATTACTTCATACAAACACAGAAACATTCTCTGTAGGCTATGTTTCATAGCTTTCGATTGTTGTTGTTCAAGGCCCCTTATAGACGAAGTCATTTGTTTTTTATTTCATTACACCGCCTTAGATGGCGTTGTTGTAATTTTAAAACTCATTTATCTCATTAAATATCGATCCTATCAAACTTTTGCATAGACTAAAACTTATCGGAAATTATTTTTAAATAAACTTTTGTTGTGTCATATTTTTCATGAAAATTAATAATAAAGGAGATATTTCGATTTATTTAATTCAAGCCACCTTATAACCCCCCTTTTAAATAAAATATTTTGAATGCCATATAGCCTAAATTCTAAGGTACAACGAACTTAATTTATATTCCAATTTTCATATAAATCCGCTCAGCCATTATCGCGTGAAAAGGTAACAAACATCCAGACAGACAGACATACAAACAAAAATTTCAAAAAAGCGATTTTCTGTTTCAGGGTGGTTAATTATATATGCTAGGGCAAATTATTTTTGGAAAATCGAAAATTTCCAGAAAAATTTCGGCTACAGATTTATTATTAGTATAGATTCATTAAAGACATCAGCTCAAAGAATTTGAGTTACCAGAAGGGCCCTGAATACAATACATATGTACAATATAATGTGATGGGATACATTAAAGAAAAAAGAAAGTTAATTGTTGAAGGCAAATATAAGTGGATTAATTGAAATAGAGATTATGATGTAATATTTGAAGAGAATCCTTGATAATATTTATAAGGACAGACATTACATAATCAAAAGGAATGTGAATTTCCTTAAGATAATTCCGTGTGAATTTTGTAATTGAACCTCTACTGCCAAACAGCAAACCAATGACAGACTATTGTTTAAGAGGGACGTTGTACTTTTGAGAAAGATAAGGCAGACAAGGTTCATATATAGACTTCTTCTCAATTTCAACTTCGGTGGCCTGATTTAGGTTTCTTTCAAAACGGATAGTAGGGTCAAGAACAAGAGCCCGTTTTAAGCGTCCGTTAATTGCAATAATGTCTGCCCGTCTGAAAGAACCATCTGATGATACACAATGTACTTCCTCATGAATCTCCTAATTTAAAGTTTTTAACAATGTCGCCACAGCATGTCGTACACGATGATGTCTAGCATTGATCAGCAGCTCACCTTTAGGGTATTGTCCAAGCACTTGTACTTCTACTACAACGCAGGAAAATGCTTTGACTATGTTTTGTGTATTTTTATGTTTTCACTGAAACTCTTTGTTATTGTTTTGGTGAGCAGTCCTTCGTAAATGTATGTTTAAATTTCCGCGTTTTGAAACTTTTTAAGAATTTTATCATATTCGTATCGTTCAAAATTTAGAATGGTCTTCTATTGTCTTGCACCCATAATGCTAGTTTTATCAAAACAAACCTTTTTCTGTCACCATCTGTATGTTCATAGTACAAGTTAAACAAGGAAAAGGATGAAGTCGGTGTCAATGTCAATGAGGAAGTGGGAGAAGAAAGAAAAGGTATGCAAAAACACGTTCTTGCAAGGACATTTCTGCAGTGCTTGGGAAAAGTGACATGTCAGTTTTCACAAACCTTTTTTGATAATTTATTGACAACTTACACTGGTTTATGTCGATTTGATTTTTTTTCTTTATGAATTATTGTAATGGGAGAAATACTTGTGTATTTTTTTCCAAACGAGCAGATGTTCCGTAAGTTGTCAATAAATTATCAAAAAAGGTTTGTGGAAATTGACTTGTGTCGCTTTTTCCGAGCGCTGCAGATTTGAGGCTGAGAGAAACTGAATATGTGAACTCCAAGCCTGTTGCCCACTTGTCTCATTCCGAGTTTCGCCGTTCCAGTGAAGGAACTTAGAGAATTTTGAAGGGGAAAACCGGAAATGGACGTAACCTACTGTTCTCCAACCAGGAGATCGACCGTGAAAGGAATGAGCTTACTATTGCGTCATCTATTGGAGCGAAGTACATAGATAATATTACCGTTATAACGTCAAGTCAAAAACCATGCGCTCTCCTGCATATGTTATTTCCTATATGGAGGGATTAAAAGACCAGGAGATTAACAGTGATCTAATTTTGTAACTAGGGTAGTATAATATGTGTAACAATGTTATTGTTTGTGCTGTGAGAGCTAGCCAGAGATACGAGTACCCACGTGTGTGACCTTATGACATCTTATGACATCAACATACATTCACAGCATTACCCCGCTTCGTCTCACTCCCCAGAGACTTTCTCGTGGTTGGAGTACAGTAGTAGCTACCACATAAGAAGCAGGCCAGAATAGCAACAGGTCGGGGTGACCAAAGATGTTAAAAGCCTGCGCTTGAGTGGAACTGCCGCGGTCCTCGCAAGATAGGAGATCCGAACCCTTGCAATGTGCAAGTGACACTAAAGCAAACTCGCCCTTAGTATCGGAGGCAGTATGCAAAAGCTGAGGCTCTTATTTCTTACTTACTTTTTACTTACTTTTGAGGGTTTCTCCACTATTTAGCGGTTACCCTGTATTCCCATTCGCCAATCTTCCCGGTCAAGCCATTCATCTCCTTCCAGGGACCTGTCACTCATCAATCTATGCATCTGTCCTCTCCAGGTTGTTCTTGGCCTACCCCGCTTCCTTCTACCATGAGGTGACCATTCCAAAAGAGTTTTAGGCCACCTACTTTCCTCCATTCTTCTGACATGTCCATACCATTGAAGAGTTCGTCTCTCAATTCTGTCCATCACTGTCTCCTCCATATCCATCATCCGTCTCACTTCTTCATTTCTCCTTCTTTCTAATCTGGAAACTCTGGCACCACGTCGTATTCCATCCATTTCCACTGCCAAAATCTTAGATTTTTTACTTTCTACCAATGTCCACCCCTCTGCGCCATATGTCATTATACTTTTCACAACCGCCGTCAAAATCCTCTTCTTGGTGTCATTCAATATCGTCCTGCTCCACAGTACTCCATTCAGCATCCTTATGGCTTTTCTTGCTTGCACCAATCTACTATCTATTTCGGAGTTACAACTCAAATCATCAATATATGACCCCAAATATTTAAATTTTTGGACAGCTCTAATAGTTCCTTGGTGTAAGGAGATGTCTCTTCCGTTTCCACCTACTACAAGATATTCAGTTTTTTTCATATTTCGAAGGTTTTAATTTGGAAAAATACCGAAACTTATATGGGGAGAGAGATGTAGTTCCGTGGCCCATTTCTTTTAGGGCTCTTAGCGCCTTAAGGCTGGTTCACAATAAACCGGGAACGGAAACGACAACGAGAACGAGAAGGGAAATATTGTTAAAATCAATGCATTTAAATCAGAGCAATCACAATTAACTACTGTGAATGCTCACATTTAAATACATTTATTTTAACATTGTTACCGTTCTCGTTCTCGTTTCCGTTCCCGGTTTATTATGAACCAGCCTTTAGGAAAACCACGAGCAGGATGAGTTGTCTCAGTTTAGGAGACTAGCCCATTGACTCTGAGGCGACTCATATTTAAATATAAAGTGAACACATGCTGAAATAATTTTACTATATTTCTTCACGAGTTTTATCTAAAGCCTGTGCGATGTATCTTGTCTCACTGTGAAAAGAGAGAGAAAGGAGATATGTCGTACTTCGTCTGCGTTGTTATGGCGATGGGGGAGTGGAATGATGCCGTCCATCCATCCAGTGGCGGAAGGGACCAGTTGATACATTCTGTAGCGCAAAATAAAATAACAAACTATCTCTCTTCGTACTGCGTAGTTCCGTCACTGAGCTTGTCTTTCAAGAAACTGAGTTCCGGTAGCCTGTACAATAACAAGATTTTGAAAGGAATCCTGAAAATTTACAACCTTCCTATAATCTCCACCCTCATTTGAAGGGACTTGGTTTTATTGCTACTGAGACAAGATAAACCTTACCAGGTATAATAAAGTAACGTTTCCCTTAAGATATCTCTGTTAAGGAAGTCAGTTGTCCATTTGTTTGTTTAGGCTTAAGCGATTCGATCCTGATTATGGAGCAATAGGCCTAGGCAGTAGTGTGGAGTGAAAATATGAAGTTTATGGAATAAAAATGTAATACGAGGGAAAAGTTGTGGTTTGATATCATGAAGAACGCTGGAAAATACTTTTCCTCTAGCTTAATATTTGGAGGTACCCCAAGAGCACTATATTTTGAAATTTTCACAAAATTTGAAGGTTCAGATTTTTTTAGCGAGAGGGAATTCTAGAGTGGTGTAATCTGAACAGAATACCAGGATAATACTTAAAAAAAAAAATACATATTAAAATACTCTGCATATTTTGGTCCCTTGTTATTTCATCTTGAAGTCGAAAAAAAAATCGAAAAATCGAAGGAGAATTGGGATGAAAATTTAAAAGGTACGCAAAACGCGTCCTTACAAGGGGTTGGGGGCTGTGCAAAACTAAATATGTGAGCTCCAAGCCTGTTGGCCACTAGTCTCACTCCGGGTTACGCTGCTCCTCTGAAGGAGCTCTAGAAAATTTTGAAGGGGAAGCCGAAATTGGACGTAACCTCTTAGGTACCACATACGCGAGGGGGACTGAGATTTGATCAAGTGTCACAGAAACCTCAATTTATAAGAAAATTGGGCATAATCACAAAACTCTTGGGTATGATATAATTAATATAATCAATGAAAATTCATTCTTCTTATGTTGCAGGGTATTTAAATCATAACAAGGGCTCTAATTAATACACGAAATTTGACCTTTTGCCCTCTATTTGGAATGCCGGAGGGGCTGAACCCATCACAATTACCTACCTATCATGACGTAATAAAATATTATCTATGATCAAAAATGAATTAAAACTTGACTTCAAATCAAAAGAACCTACTGTTGAAGAGATTTCAGAAAGAGTTGCTATCAAAAGTAAGGAAATCTGGGTAAAGGCATCTATTCCGACAGTCACTCATACAAGAATAGTACAACTGATACGTGTTTACCATGATGAATTCAGAAAAATACTGTATACTGCAACCATAATTTAGAGTCTTCCAATTAAAGATTAAATATGTAATCTTACAGCAAATCACTAGCTATATAATGAAAAATAAAATAATAGGATAAATATAGAAAAAGGCAAACAATTATGATTTTAATAAACTTCAAAACCCTTGGGGCACCTCATAATTAAATATAGAAACTCCATATTTTTCATTTTCCTAAGTTAAGTGAAAAGACAGATTTTTACAACTATTACATTTAGAAAAAAAGATAAAGAAAACTATTTCATGTATAGATTCACTCACCCCTAATAGGCAGTGAAGAAAATTCGATATTAAATTTCAGCACTCGGTTGAAAAATGGAAGTTCTTGCAATCAGTCTTCGTGAAGACCCTAAATCTCGTATCTTGATAAATAATTTCTGAGTTGTTACATTATAATAATTACTCCCACGATCTATTGTCACAACTTGTGGGTCAGCCTGTGGATTCTTTGGTAGGTCAAGATTGCGCGCCTCGGTGGGGTATTGCATTCCACACACTTGCTCAGCGGGCAGCCATCGAGATAGATCGCGTGCCCGATTGTTTGACTTTCAGTCTATCCTTATGGCATGAGTGGAAAGTTCGTTGCTTAATGGAATACATTAGCCTCTGAATGAGCCTGTGCATATTCTGTGGTCAGGTGCGATTTGGGCAGGTACTAACGCAGTGACTAATCTGTTCTGAACCGTTCTGTTAGTAGGCCTATAATGATCTGCTAGAAACTTTCCGCCCATCTTGTTTAAGTATGGAACTTACTGCATTCTTTGAATATTGGACGATTGCAATTATTACGAGTGCTTACATTGTGGAAGACTTACCTAGCTATAAAAATGGTTACTTAATGCATTAAGGGTATATGTACGTGAACGACCACAAATATTCTCAGAAAATGCAGGCTCTAAATTTCTAAAATTTTATAACGAAATGAACTCACAATTGAACAAAAATTACAAGGTACCACAATAAGACTTATTAGAACTTAAATATCTGATAAAGTATAAGAAAAGTTTACTAATAATATTTTTCAAACCAGCTTTATGATCAAACTATTATCGAAGTATGAAAAAAAAATTCTGCAGTTACATCATTTGGTAACCACAACATTGTTATAGTCTCTCTGGCATCTTTAATATTTTTCCTGTATGTAATAAACACTTATTTTTGAAAAGTAGACTACTCTCAGACATGTAAAGTTGTTTATTTTAATGCAGTTAATTCTTTATTTGTTCTTTATAAAATATAGTAAAATTTACATAATGTTTTGTGACCTAAGTTTTTGTATTTTCAAAGAAGTGGGCATTATTGTAGTCTACCTTTTGCGTAAATGCATGTTAAATCACTGTACAAAATTTCAGAATTCTATCTCTAATGATTGTGGAGTTACGAGATAATATGTGTGAAGATTTTCAAATTTTGGAAAATTTAATTTAAAGTAAAAAGTGAATTCTTAAAAATATTATTAGTTACCTTTTTTGTACTTTTATCTAATATCTAATTTCTAATAAGTCTTGTTGTGGTACCTTGTAATTTTTGTCCAATTGTGAGTTCATTTTCTTATAAAATTTTAGAAATTTAGAGCATGCATTTTCTGATAATATTTGTGGTTATTCACGTACATATACCCTTAAGACCGATGACAACAATCAACCTAATTTTCAGTGATAGTCCATAACAAACTTAACTTGTGAAAATTCTGCGGTGATAGTTATAAATTTTGTTGCTGGACGAAATGGTCTAAGCACTGTATTGCCCTAATAATTAGGTTTTATCTGCAATTCTTATTGGACTAATCCTCATTTGTCATTGTGTTATCTTTCCAACTCTGAATAACGTCTTTAGTTGAAATGATATTTCAAAATACTACCTAACTGTATACAGCCAAAAATCTTCAATGTTGTCGTGGCTACGTTGGATCGGAATTACGTGGCCGAAGGCGATTAATATTGAAGGGCGAAGAAACACTCATAATGACTTCCTACGACAGGGAATAAACCTGTGGGTCCCGTGTTATAGACTTATGCCACATGGAAGGATCCTTCCCAGACAGAATTTGTCTGTTATTTCTCGCCCACGTTGAATTTAGTCGCTGAATAACCTCTGCCATTTAAGGCGTTCTTAAAATATTGTTACTGTTGAACGCAGTGGCGATTTCTCTTAAGGAGCACAGGAGCAGTGCACCACCTCTTCAAATAACACATGTTTTTAAATTTATACCAACGAGCTGCAGTAGACTGTGTGAGCGACATAATTCTTTATTATAATACGGTACTATGTAAAAATAACACTGCACGTGTACTGTTCTTGTTGACGCCTGGGACTTAGGTTTACCGCTCGACACTTGCGGCACACTGTTCCATTCGAGCATGCGCAGTAGTAGAGTTTCACTGGCAGGCTTTGGAGCATGGTAGGGAGCCAGTACAGTGTGCGTAGGAGGGGTTAGGAGCACTTTCAGATGTGTTCTGCAGTCGCTGTTGGCCCGTTCTATCATAGATATTGCAATGAATAGTGTGCAAAATCTTTTAAATATGTAATTTTCTGTAAGAACTTTACACGAAAAGATAAAAATAAGGAAGATGGGTAGACGTACACAGGAATTAAAATTATAAGTGACGAAGAATAGTAATAGAGAAGTGACAAGAAAATTCAACATTCGGACTTACGAAAAATACAATATGTGGCTGCAATATAAAAGACGCTGTATTTTGTTTTCCTTGCCTATTGTTCGGCGGCGAACATTCATTGACAAAAACAAGTAGGCTACGTGTTATGAATTGTATTTATTTTTCTGTTTGAATTTAGGACTGTGCGTAGTAACTAAATAATTTTGATTATCGTTCTGTAGGTATGATTGATTTGAAGCACATGAATGAAAGAAATAAAAACACGATTCTTCAGCTGCACACTCAACAATAATGTTAAATTAGCAGTGTTGGGTCAAACAAACATACAGACACAATTGGATTGTTGCACTTCACAATGATGAAGTTACCAAGAACAGATATGTGCGTGCGGTTTTGTTGCCTTTAAGAGGTCACGATGGCGGAAACTCATCTTTAAACGCTAGTATTTTTCTGGCCTCATCAATTTTACGAGTAGTTCTGAATTAGACGCACTCTTAAGGAACATTTGGAAAGAGCAACAGTGTTTAAGAGCACATCAAACACTATACAGAACGAAGTCCTTCAAGCCATTTTGATGTATGCCATGATGAGATTTCAAAGAAATAAAGAAAGCTGCTGACTTTTAGCAGTTAAGGCTGAGGAGACGACACACGTATCGAATGCTTGTGAACGTGTGAACTATGTCATAAAACGCAATATAGCGAAAACAATATTATTTACGGTATGCTGCAATAGAAATTGAACACTTTACTTTGCTATTACTGGACCACACAGGAAACTGACTAACTGCAATTTCTTGACTAACAAAATTATGTAAATCTATATCTTTAATAGTTATGTCGTGGTTAGTACCTGTAATAATAATAATAATAATAATAATAATAATAATAATAATAATAATAATAATATGATAATCATAATAAATATTTGTGCACCACCAGGATCATTTATCACCACACGCCACTGGTTGAACGAGAGTAGCCTATTGTACTTTTGAAAGGATTTTTGTCGTTTTCATTGCTATACATTGAATTGAATTGTTCAGATCTATTGCGCTAGCCCTCTGGTGGCACATTCCCAAACCCATACCGGCCGACGACACTAAAGTTCTCTGATCTAGGTTTCGAGCAGCAGGGTTGCCAGATAAAGGAATCGCAACCGTCGCATTAACTTATCAAAATTGTCGTACTTCAGCATAAAATTGTCGTACATTTCTCAATTCCCTAATATATTTCTAGTCCACCGCTCTTTAGTAATGGTTAACATGGAGTGTGGATAAGCTTCAGGGCTTCTACCGCGTTGTCTTGGTGTTATTGGCTGACGTTTCGACCGCTGTGTTGTGGCCATCTTCAGAGCAGTTGCTGGATAAGTAAATAGCCTGCCAGTACTTATATATATATATATATATATATATATATATATATATATATATATATATATAGTAGTCTCGATGGGGGGGAGTACTTGCTGTGATAGGTCGTAGGTTCTCCTTCTGGCATCTGATTGGTCCTACGTGGTCCAATCCGGTTGAGGTCTGTATGAAACCTTCGGACCTTATGAGGGCCAGTATTTAATATGAATACTCCCCTTCATACAGACCTCAACCGGATTGGACCACGTAGGACCAATCAGATGCCAGAAGGAGAACCTACGACCTATCACCGCAAGTATTCCCCCCCCCCCATCGAGACTACTATATATATATATATATATATATATATATATATATATATATATATATAAGTACTGGCAGACTATTTCCTTATCCAACAACTGCTCTGAAGATGGCGACAACACAGTGGTCGAAACGTCAGCCAATAACACCAAGACAACGCGGTAGAAGCCCTGAAGCTTATCCACACTGCATGTTCACCAGCCGCGGAAACCTACGCGAACACTTAAGGTATATGTACACCCATAAAACGGAAAAAATGATGAAAAATTAGAATTTTCAAAATATAATTATTTTAATAGAGAATTTTCTCCCCTTTAATTTGATATAAGAAATTTCGATTTATGCCTTATGGTTTTTCAGATAAGTCCCATTTTCCAAAATGCTGCGTCATCAGCCACGGTCACTGTACTTTTGGAGTGCATTACTTTTGGAGTGATCTTCGTAGCAGTCAATCCCCTCGTCCAGCATTGCTTGTAAAATAAACTTCTTTCTAGTCCCGAAATAGATGCATAGATATCTGAGCATGATCATTACATTGAAAAAACTTTTTTACATAATGAAGTACTTTATAATCTTTTACTGTTAGTCATAAAACTGTAAATTTGTATGTCAATGATGTTGTACGTCATTTTAATAAGAGTCCAAAAGTAGAAATTAAAATTCTGAGGAGGATGGGCATAAACCCTGGGACAAACATCATCGCAGGATTTGTTGCATCAATGGACATAGGGACAAAAATGCCAAAAATAAAAAATTCAACACCTGAAGTTAAAACAAGGCGGAGGTATTTGAGAGGCAAAAAGAAGCTGAAACTGGACCGACATGAAGCTGCTTAAGGGGTGACATATGATGATGGAGTCTTCTAGGCTCTGAAAGTTTGTGGCTCATTTCCTGCAAATAGTAATTTTAGAATATTTCATTCTTTCAAACATGATATCTCAGCCAAATATGGTGATACCAAGAAGATATTGGTGTCATTTTGAAGCTTGAAATGTCCCCCAATGCCTGACAATGAGTAAAATAACATTAATATAGTTAATAATTATCTATGGATTTTTACATGATTTATGCAACATAAAATATTATTGTAAGTTACATATATGGTAATATTTAATTAATGTAAATAAAAATAAAAAAATAGCTCAATGTCAGGCACTAAAGAATAGTTTTAGCTATAAAACAGTGAAAAAACTGTGGCTCTATTTTAAAAACTGCATGAGCTATCATGTTTCAAGTTGCATGTCAAAATTATAAACAAAATAATTTTTATAAACAATTTAGACATAATTTCAAGGGATCTGTTCACTTCATCCTCTTTCTAGTACCATTCTCAATTGTATAAAAAATTTACAGAGCAAAATTATACAAAACAAAATTTTTTGTAAGTAAAGGTGTACATATACCTTAATGGTTAACATGTCTGACTGTGTTACGATCGGGCCCGAGTTCAAATCCTGGATGAGACGAGTTATCTGGTTGATGTTGTTTCCGGGTTTTCCTTCAACCTATTAAGAGCAAATGCTGGGTAACTTTTCGGCGCTGGAGTCATTTCGCTGGCATTATCACCTTCATGTCATTACGAAGTTGATAAAAAATCGCAAAATAAACTATATATATAACCTATTTGTAGAACAAACGAGGAAGCTAATAAAATTAAACCTATATTACTTTGATATAACCGCGCCGTATACGTGAAAGCTATATAGAGCTCAAGATGACAAATTATGACTTGCATGGAAAGCATAGTTACCAGATCGATTTTCAAAGCACCCCCCCCCTTAAAAGCATGTTTTTTTTTTCATATTAGTCCAGAACATAATAAATGAAGAAAACTTGTCAAAGGACGAACTACCATAAATTTAATTTTAATTATAAACCAACATTATAAGTTCCCAATTATTTTTTCCTTTCAGTAAATAGTCGTACAAATTTGCATACGACATAGAGTTCGGTCGTACCTCATACAATTAGTCAAAATAGTGTATGCATACGACTACAGTCGTACGTATGGCAACCCTGTCGAGCAGGCAACCCCACTCGTCCCTAGGCCAACCCCCTTCATACGTCGTCGGCCTGCGTTCGGGGAATGCTACGGAATGATAATGAAATGGAGAAATGTTGACAATGATGTAAATGCCTAATATGGGGGAAAACGGGAGAGCCCCGGGAAAAACCCCAACTGCGGCCTTGACCGCCACAAGTGTCACTATGGATTTTTTTCAATGAGAAATTCCTAGACTTGACCGGGAATCGAAACCGGGGCGCCTGCATGACAGTCTGGTCTATTCAGCCACCGCAGAAGACTTTACAAGTATGTTTGGGTCTCCTCTTTCCAGGAATGTGAGTATTTCAGAGAAACTCGTTCAAAAGTTTTGATCACATTGCTTGTATCGTTTGCTGTACCGTGTTATGCGCGGTCCTGCCTGTGGTGAACGAAGATTAGCATTTATAGTCTCTTCTATGTCAGTCATTAGATACTAACATTCACAAGTCTTTCGTATTGAAAAGAGGCTTGTGTTTGGAACGTTGAATGCATTTTAAAAAGTTATGCTTTTCAGATGAATTTACAGAAATGAAAAAAAGTTAATTATTTCGAATAATTGCTGTTCTCTAAATTGCAGTGTTTGAATTGTCTATCATCATTACGTGTTAAATTTTTATACAGGGACATCACTTTATTTTTACTTGCATTTTTATTTTACCTGCGTTTCTGTATGTACTTGACTTCCACCCCTTTCACTAATGTCCTTGCTCCCGTCAGCCACACAAACTTACGGCCGCTGTTGCATTCGAAGTCTTCAAGCAGTGAAGTAAACACTGCAGTGTATAGTGTGTTTCAGAAATATGGTTGCGTTTTCTATAGAAGAAAGAGCCTATATTATTGAAGCTTATTTCCAGGGGCAGGTATTTATGGAGATTAACTTTATCATTTGTGTTTTTAATACTGGTGTCGGCGGAGATTGTTGGAGATTGATTTGTACTCTTGGGGGGTATTAATGGAAATTTTGAAAAACATAATTGTTTTGAAATTGGAGTATTAACTCAGTATGAATATTACTTTCCAAATAATTATTATTAAAGGTTCGTTGAATTCTGGTAAAGGTGCGGTATAGCCAATAGATAATATATGTTGCATTGAGACTGTATTTAGCACACATGCATTAAACACGAAAAAAAAACTTGCAGCCCTCAAATTAACACTTTCATATTATTAGTGAAATGTTGAATTCTCCATCTTTTTTGTTCACTAATGTAATCAGAACACCTGGAATACCATGCAATGTAACCTACTTCAATATTATAACAAATTCAAAAGAAAAAATAGTCCGAAAAAAGAACTCAGAATATGAAATTCGTTATAAAACGACACAATAATAATTCGCGAATGTGTTCATATTTCGCTCATTAGAACTCTATTTCGCGATTTGTCGTGATTATTTTATCCGCATATTATTAATCAGAATCACTTAATTCGTAAAGATTAGTAAAAATATATTGCATATCTATTATGTCGTGATTTTCGCGATCTCCATAAACACCTGACCCTGCTTATTTCGCACAGGTACGGTGTGTAGCATGACTGAATAACTTTATCTGTGTGGCCTGAGCAGAAGTGAAATTAGAGTTACCGAAAGTACGGTAATATGCTGAATAAAGTAGACATTATATAATGAATACAACCGCCTGAAGAGTTGAGTTTGTGAAAAAAAAAACTGTTACTACTCTACTGTATTTTGATAAAATACCGTAAAAGTAATAAACAAACTGAAAATCGTAATATCACATTTCCCTGTAACGTAAGTGGATACACTACTTTATTCTCCTCCTATACTTAGTAAAATGATTTGTTTACATATTTCACTAGTAACATCAAACTCCTGTAATGGAAGGAGGTAACAGTGTTTCCGAGTATAGCCAGGTTAATGTTAAAAATGTTGGTAAAATTAAAGTGATGTCCCTGTACATTCATGTATTCGGTGGCTGCATAAGTTCGTAGCCTTTTTGTTCGTCACCGCAACACAGCGTTGCTAGGAGATTGTTTATCGTTTTTAATTTGTCATTTTCTATTTGGAGTAAATACGCCTTGAAGTTTGCACATTTGAAGAAAGTTTGTGCTACTTTTGGACTAAAGAATAGTGAGTTTGAAGTGGGGGGGGGGGATAAAAAGGAACTTTCCGACATATACAGGGTGTTTCCGAGGTGGTGTTACAAACTTTCAGGGATGATGGCGAAGGGCACATGTATCAATTTCAGATAAGGAACCGTGGTCCGGAAATGACTGAGTCGAAAGTTATAAGCAAAAATAGTTGTGTGGAAATGGAATTGTAATTTGGCACCACGTGCCCTCCTTCCCTAAACTTTTGGAAAAACCTCAACCAGGTAACTTGTCAAAACCAGGATTTGAACTCGGGCCCGATCATTCCACGGTCAGATATGCTAACAGCGGTGGACTGTTGTAGCTTATTTTGCATCTGTTTCCTTATATATTTCCTTAATTATTATTTTAATCACTCCTGCATTTACAGTCATCTGTTCTCCACAACAGCTTTCTTGGGACTCTTGCTTGTTTAAAAATGGGAACGAACTCTTGTGTTACTTGATGGTACGTTAATATTTCTAAAAAATCTACATTAAACAGGCGGAAGTGAGCTTTGCAGTAGTAAGATTATATTAAGTAATTAAACTGTGTAATTGGTTTTAAGTACGTTACTCTTAATGATCTGCATGGTTATAAAAGCGGTTTACCTTTAGTCATAAAAACTTTACAAAAACTAGAGTTTCTGAACCGTGCCCATTACGTCACTTGTCGGTTAATGTCCAACAAGCCTACCTTGACGATGCTGACACCAGTTTATTGTAGTCGGCTATGATATTTTTACCATAATTGCCCAATATTAAGTAATTCAGGTTATTCTTATGTTTCTGCTGCTACTGTTAACTACTAGTGTTACTGTTAACTACTAGTGTTACTGTTAACTACTAGTGTTACTGTTAACTACTAGTGTTACTGTTAACTACTAGTGTTACTGTTAACTACTAGTGTTACTGTTAACTACTAGTGTTACTGTTAACTACTAGTGTTACTGTTAACTATTAGTGTTAGTGTTAACTACTAGTGTTACTGTTAACTACTAGTGTTACTATTAGTGTATTAACTACTAGTATTAGTATTAACTACTAGTGTTAGTAAAATTGTAAAAATTGTAGAGAATTACTAAATTGTAAAACTATAAAAATTTGTAAAAATTGTAATTGTAATATTGTAAAATGTTGACTTGTTCCACATCTTAAAGCTTCATTGCTCATGTAAGATCTATGGAATAAAATGAATGAATGAATGAATGAATGAATGAATGAATGAATGAATGAATGAATGAATGAATGAAAGTGTAAGTATTAATTACTAGCGTTAGTATTAATGTAAGTATTAACTACTAGTGTTAGTATTAGTGTTAGTATTAACTACTAGTGTTAGTATTAGTGTTAGTATTAACTACTAGTGTGACTATTAACTACTAGAGTTAGTGTTAACTACTAGTGTTAGTATTAACTACTAGTATTAGTATTAACTACTAGTATTAGTATTAACTACTAGTGTTAGTGTTAACTACTAGTGTTAGTATTAACTACTAGTGTTAGTGTTAACTACTAGTGTTAGTGTTAACTACTAGTACTTACTTACTTACTTACAAATGGCTTTTAAGGAACCCGAAGGTTCATTGCCGCCCTCACATAAGCCCGCCAGCGGTCCCTATCCTGTGCAAGATTAATCCAGTCTCTATCATCATACCCAACCTCCCTCAAATCCATTTTAATATTATCCTCCCATCTACGTCTCGGCCTCCCTAAAGGTCTTTTTCCCTCCGGTCTCCCAACTAACATTCTATATGCATTTCTGGATTCGCCCATACGTGCTACATGCCCTGCCCATCTCAAACGTCTGGATTTAATGTTCCTAATTATGTCAGGTGAAGAATACAATGCGTGCAGTTCTGTGTTGTGTAACTTTCTCCATTCTTCTGTAACTTCATCCCGCTTAGCCCCAAATATTTTCCTAAGCACCTTATTCTCAAACACCCTGAACCTATGTTCCTCTCTCAGAGTAAGAGTCCAAGTTTCACAACCATACAGAAGAACCGGTAATATAACTGTTTTATAAATTCTAACTTTCAGATTTTTGGACAGCAGACTGGATGATAAGAGCTTCTCAACCGAATAATAACACGCATTTCCCATATTTATTCTGCGTTTAATTTCCTCCCGAGTGTCATTTATATTTGTTACTGTTGCTCCAAGATATTTGAATTTTTCCACCTCTTCGAAGGATAAATCTCCAATTTTTATATTTCCATTTCGTACAATATTCTGGTCACGAGACATAATCATATACTTTGTCTTTTCGGGATTTACTTCCAAACCGATCGCTCTACTTGCTTCAAATAAAATTTCCGTGTTTTCCCTAATCGTTTGTGTATTTTCTCCTAACATATTCACGTCATCCGCATAGACAAGAAGCTGATGTAACCCGTTCAATTCCAAACCCTGCCTGTTATCCTGAACTTTCCTAATGGCATATTCAAGCGCGAAGTTAAAAAGTAAAGGTGATAGTGCATCTCCCTGCTTTAGCCCGCAGTGAATTGGAAAAGCATCAGATAGAAACTGACCTATACGGACTCTGCTGTATGTTTCACTGAGACACATTTTAATTAATCGAACTAATTTCTTGGGAATACCAAATTCAATAAGAATATCATATAATACTTCCCTCTTAACCGAGTCATATGCCTTTTTGAAATCTATGAATAACTGATGTACTGTACCCTTATACTCCCATTTTTTCTCCATTATCTGTCGAATACAAAAAATCTGATCAATAGTCGATCTATTACGCCGAAAACCGCACTGATGATCCCCAATAATTTCATCTACGTACGGAGTTAATCTTCTTCTACTAGTGTTAGTATTAACTACTAGTGTTAGTATTAGTGTTAGTATTAACTTCTAGTGTTAGTATTAACTACTAGTGTTAGTATTAACTACTTGTGTTAGTATTAATGTTAGTATTAACTACTAGTGTTAGTATTAGTGTTAGTATTAACTACTTGTGTTAGTATTAGTGTTAATATTAACTTCTAATGTTAGTATTAGCTACTAGTGTTAGTATTAACTACTAGTGTTAGTATTAGTGTTAGTATTAACTTCTAGTGTTAGTATTAGCTACTAGTGTTAGTATTAGCTACTAGTGTTAGTATTAGCTACTAGTGTTAGTATTAACTACTTGCTACTGCTGCCACTGTTGTAGCTACCACTGCCACTATTGCTGTTGCTAGTATTAATTTCACTATCAGTTACGTATGCTATTGCTGTCAATGTTACTGTTGCAATTGCTATTCTGAGCTTTGGATATAGAGCTAAGGTATAAAAATGTTCGTAACTTATTTCACTTGTTAAAGATCCCAATTATTGTTGTTAGGTCTATAGGGATAAATTCAGACTGAAACTGATGCATCCCATTGAATTCAAATGAGATATGAATCCACTCCAGAATATTTTCATCTTTACCTTGTTGAAGTTATGACCTTTATCATCGAAATTTCAGAAGTTGCAGATTGTTTAAGATTTGATAATTATTTAATTTTAGTTTGACCTTATACTCGTACACTGATACATCGTAATATGCTCTGCAATACTGGTGTAATATTGTGGACCTGACTTTAGACTTACTGTGTATTTGGGCCTACCTTCTTCTTCATGCAGAAGTCCGAGTATGGTTTCCAGTGCTTGATGAATTAAATTTGTAGTATGATCGTGCAGATACTCTTGTTGGTCAAATTTTCTAATTATTGTTAAAAAACTTATAGGTCTAATTCGACTGTGTTATATTATTATTATTATTATTATTATTATTATTATTATTATTATTATTACATTACTATAAGTATTTATTCAAAAACCCTTAGGGAAAACACGGAAATTCTACTTGAAGGAAGTAAAGCGATAGGGTTGGAAGTAAATCCCGAAAAGACTAAGTATATGATTATGTCTCGTGACCAGAATATTGTACGAAATGGAAATATAAAAATTGGAGATTTATCCTTCGAAGAAGTGGAAAAATTCAAATATCTTGGAGCAACAGTAACGAATATAAATGACAGTCATGAGGAAATTAAACGCAGAATAAATATGGGAAATGCCTGTTATTATTCGGTTGAGAAGCTTTTATCATCTAGTCTGCTGTCAAAAAATCTGAAAGTTAGAATTTATAAAACAGTTATATTACCGGTTGTTCTATATGGTTGTGAAGCTTGGACTCTCACTTTGAGAGAGGAACAGAGATTAAGGGTGTTTGAGAATAAGTTTCTTAGGAAAATATTTGGGGCTAAGAGGGATGAAGTTACAGGAGAATGGAGAAATTTACACAACGCAGAGCTGCACGCATTGTATTCTTCACCTGACATAATTAGGAACATTAAATCCAGACGCTTGAGATGGGCAGGGCATGTAGCACGTAAGGGCGAATCCAGAAATGCATATAGAGTGTTAGTTGAGAGGCCGGAGGGAAAAAGACCTTTGGGAAGGCCGAGACTTAGATGGGAGGATAATATTAAAATGGATTTGAGGAAGGTGGGATATGATGATAGAGAATGGATTAATCTTGCTCAGGATAGGGATCAATGGCGGGCTTATGTGAGGGCGGCAATGAACCTCCGGGTTCCTTAAATGCCAGTAAGTATTAGTATTTATTAGTTTCACACGATCTGGTAGTTGGAAAAGTTGAATATTCTGCTCAAAGACTCTTTCCATTGTACCGTGGGTTATAAGAGCATTAGTAAAACTGAATATTGCTAACTGCTACGTAAATGTATAGTGCAATAACTAGAAAACCACATGATAACCTGATCCACTTAAGCTTCTCTGTTCTTGCCGAAATTACCCGAAAGACCCAGTTCGGTGCCATATGTTACAGCAAGCGAAAGCTTTGCGGCTCAAAGGCCAAGTCCCGCTCGCCGGCCTTATAAGGAGGAATTACTCATTCAGCGCACGGACTGTCGTTAAATTACGGGGTAGAAGATGGCAGGATTAATAACAAAACAGCGCCCAATCAAGGACGGAAGCTTGTACCCATATCGAGAAGCATGGAAGGACACACGTCGGGAACCCGACCTGCAAAAACTTGTTTACGATGCCCCAGCGAATTACCGCTGTTATTATGTCAATTACATTATTTCAAATTTCAATGTTGGTCATTTGAGTGCCCAAAATACAAGGCCTTTCCTGGTAATCATTGACGTTAGATGATACAAACTTCAAAGTAGTATTAATCTTAATTATGATTTCCTTGGTTACCAAAATTCAATATATATCTTGATTACACAACTTTTAACACTGTATCACTTCGGAAGCGTGCAAATGAATCCGAACAACGTAATTACTTATGCAAAAACACTCAAACGGGATAAAAAAAATGATCTAAGGCATACCTCAGTAATCTATGTGGCCTCCCTTGTTCCTAATAACAGCTCTGAGACGATTTGGCATGGATTCCACTAATTTCCCACAAATATTCTTCATTTCTTCATCGCGAAACCATACACCAATGAGGGCAGAAATCATCTTCTCCTTTGTAGAACAATCCATTTTTTGCATTCTTCTTTTGCAAATTGACCACAAGATCTCAATGGGGTTGATGTCGGGTGAGTTGCCTGGCCAGGGGAGTACCTGAATATTCTTCTTGTAGAAGAATTCTGTAGTTTTTCGAGACGTATGGCATGGTGCCAGGTCTTGTTGGAACACACCTCTGCCATCCGGAAATGATTTTTGCAGCTGGGGTACGATTCTGGTTTCCAATAAGTGAATATATTTGTGAGAATTCATCATTCCCTTGATAGGTATTAATGCTCCAGGCCCTTCATGTGTAAAACAACCCCAAAACATTACTTTAGGGGGATATTTGGGTGCTTGTTGGAGATGAGCTGCTGTTACTTTTTCGGATCCTTTCCGTACGTAAGAAACACGGTGGCCGTGGACCTCGATATGAGACTCGTCGGAAAAAAGTACATTCTTCCAGTCATTCACTGTCCAGTGTTGATGTAATTTTGCCCACATTAAGCATTTTTTGCACATAACAGGGGTTAGCAGTTGCTTCTTAATAGGCTTACGAGCCCTTCGTCTAGCTTCCAAAAGCCTACGCCGCACTGTTGTGACGTGAATATTCGCCCCAGTGGTAGCCATTAACTCGAGGGTTAAGTCGACAGCAGTTAGTCTAGGATTTAATTTACTTTTCCTGACAATTAAACGATCATCTGCAGGTGAAGTCTTCCTTTTCCGGCCACAGTTTCCTTTTTTCTGGGGTGTGATGGATCCAGTCTCCCTGTATCGTTTTATGATCGAATTAACAGTATCCAAACCGATGTGACATTCTGCAGCAATTTGCCTCTGTGTCATAGAAGAATGCTCTGCTAATGTTATAATTTTAGACCGTTTTCGTGGAGTTGTATCCATTTGTGAAGACAACAGAATGTACACAGAATTGCAGTATTAAGTCTTCAACACAACTGAAATGCTTATAAGTACAAAACGACAGGAAAAATGTCACATGTTATAAAAAAATGACAGACCTTCAACAATTGAATTACACGTACTACAGATGTCAATTAAAGCGGTATGAGCAGCTGTGAGGCCAACAATGACAGAAAATGTAAAAATATGTCGTGTTCGGATTAATTTGCACGCTACTGTATGTGTGATGAGACTTTCTTGTGTTAAATTCTGACGTACCTTGTTTACATGTTTCTGACCTATTTATGGGTCATCCTCAGAACTGGTCGTTGTTGATCTTGGCGCCTCTTTTCTGTTTCCTGTGAGGGTGCGTTCGTGTGGTATAATGTAGAGTGAAAGAGTGTGTGTGTTCTGAAATTGAGTTGTGTGTTGAGAATTTCGTTGGGGTGTGTTTTCGTGTGTCTGTATATTTCATATTGTTCTAGTGTGTTTAGTTTCTGGCTTTTTGGTTGGATGTGTAGTATTTCCATGTATACGCCTGTATGGTTGTATTTGTTTGTTTGTGTTTGTGTGTTGAGATGTTTTTGTAGAGTGTTATTTGTTCTGTATGCGATGTTGTAATTTAGTTTCTTGAATGAGGTTGCAATTTTGTGTGTGTTTTGTTTTCGTATACAAACTCAAATGTAACACTTGCACATCTTCTACATAGGACAGACAGGCGGATCATTTCAAACACGCTACACAGAGAACACATCACAGCCATAACAAAATTACAAAACACCTCCACATATGCAGAACACGTCATAAATGCTAACCACACCACAGAGACATCAACACAGACATGGAAATACCAGACATCCAACCAAAAAGCCACAAACTGAACATACTAGAACAATATGAAATATACAGACACACGAAAACACACCCCAACAAAATTCTCAACACACAACTCAATTTCAGAACACACACACTCTTTGACTCTACACTATACCATACGAACACACTCTCACAGGAAACAAAACAAGAGTCGCCAAGACCAACAACGACCAGTTCTGAGGATAACCCATAAATAGGTCGAAACATGTAAACAAGATACATTAGAATTTAACACAAAGTCTCGTCATACATATTACAAAATTCAATATGTTGAGAGTCATTTATTTATATCTTTCTTTATACCTTCTAATACTGCAGTGTAACACCTTTTGGCCGGTGGCTCTGGCTGTTCTTTCATGGAACAGCGTCTGCATAGGTACGTGACCAGCAGAAAAGCAATATGACAAGTTCAATTTTGCTACAAGGCTGAAACTCAGTTGTATTTGAATATGAACAGCAAATTTAGGCTTGCTGACTCTCGATTAAGGCTCTGTCGTGGTCTGGGCTTTACGAGCGGGGCTCGTGCTCCGAGACTTAGCGCTCGGGCGTGCGTTCGAATTCCGCTTGGTCCTTTTTTGTATGTGGTTAATTTTTTCCAGAACTGTAAGAAATAAACCAGGAAACCCTGTGGTGAATCCTCGAATTCTCTCGTTAAAATATAATTTCACTATCACGATTTCACCTCCGCTGTATTGTGCACATGATACAGCGTTGTTAAATAAGATTGACAAATATGAAAAAAAGAACAAACATGCTCTATTGGAAAGTTGGCCGTTTATTTTGACTGTCATTGACCCAAGCTTTCATCAAAGGAAATTACACGTGCAAGTTGTAGGTCGCTTTTGAGCCGTAAGTCCTGTTCATAAGACAGAATTAAACGTGGACACAATATCGAAATGAAAGCTAGAACTGTGTCACTAAGGCAAACGTTCGGAATTCGTTCACGCACACTTACTTTTAATAGACTTAAAAAGTTAAAAAATACAGTTCGAAGAAGGACATCCTGAACACATATCGCAATACAAAATCGATGCCTCAAATGATTTCGTTGATCGCCAGTACCTCTGAGGCGCTAATATTCTTGAGCACTTCTCATTCTGAATGCTCAAAATGTTGTTTCCTTCACTTGAGGCGATTATGTTTACGTTTAAATTTGCATTGCGAATGAAGTCTTAGTGCTCGCGGTGCACCACATTCATTGCAATGAGTTTCCGTTGTGATGATAATAATAATAATAATAATAATAATAATGATTTTTAAATGATGATAATAATAATAATAATAATAATAACAATAATTTTTAAATGATGATAATAATAATTATTATTATTATTTTTAAATGATGATAATAATGATAATAATAATAATAATAATAATAATAATAATTTTTAAATGGTAATAATAATAATAATAATTATTATTATTATTTTTAAATGATGATAATAATGATGATAATAATGTTTAAATGATGATAATAATAATAATAATAATAATAATAATAATAATAATAATAATAATAATAATAATTTTTAAATGATAATAATAATAACAATAATTTTAAAATGATAATAATTTTAATAATAATAATAATTTTTAAATGATGATAATAATAGCGATATTAATAATAATTTTTAAATGATGATGATGATGATAATAATAATAATAATTTTAAATGGTGATGATGATAATAATAATAATAATAATAATAATAACAATAATAATAATAATAATAATTTTTAAATGATGATAAGAATGATAATAATGATGATGGTGGTGGTGGTGGTGGTGGTGGTAGCGGTATTTGTGGTGATGGTAGTGGTAGTAGTTATGGTGTTGGTGGTGGTAGCGGTGGTGCTAGTGGTAGTCCAGTATTTTTCGGGCTGCACATTGCTGATATATGGCGGCCAGGTAGCTCAGTTGGTAGAGCAGCTGGCTACGGACTGGAAGGTCCGGGGTTCGATCCCAAGTGGTGACGGGATTTTTCTCGTTGCCAAACTTTCAGAACGGCCCCGAGGTTCACTCAGCCTGCTATAAAATTCAGTGCCGGGTCTTTCCCGGGGGTAAAAGGCGGTTAGAACGTGGTGCCGACCACACCACCTCATTCTAGTGCCGAGGTGATGGAAAGCATGGGGCTCTATCTCCATGCCTCCAAGTGCCTTCATGGCATGTGACTGGGATACCTTCACCTCTACCTTTTTATCTTTACCATATTGCTGATATTCACCTTGATGCTTACAAAGAACACTTTTGTCGGGACGATACTTCATTGATAGGTGACAGATCTGTCTCAGATGATGGTCTGTTAATACAGGGACATCATTTTATTTTTACTTCAATTTTTATTGTACCTGAGTTTTTTAATGTACTTCACTCCCACCCCTTCTACTAATGAAGTTTCAACTGTTTTCCAGACAGAATCAAGGCCGCTTATAGTAAACAGCACTGAGTTACTGAGTATAGTACGTTCCAGAAATATGTTCGCGTTTTCCAGAACTTTTAATATTGAATCATATTTTCGCACAGGTACTGTCCGTTTGCCTACGTCACATCCCGATCCCCCCCCCCTGCTTCTGCACGGCCCTCTGTAAAAGCAGGGCTGTCTTAGCTCTTTTCTGAAAACATTATTTTCTGTTAGGAATTGGACGTTTACGTAATATTATAAAACTGTTTAAAATAACTTAAATAAAAGGGCCTCGTTAAGTAATTAACTGTCACGTGATTTCCCTCCTTTCTACGATCCTGCGGCATAACCACTTGGACGGACAGTAGATAACATGTCTGAGTAATTTTATCTATGCGGGTCGGGCAGAAGTGAAGATTGGATTTACATTACATAAGGTACTCTTTTATAGAGTAGGTACAGAATTATTTCAACATGAGTTACTAGTGCGAAGGACGAAACTGGTAATTGTAATTAGATGCAATAGACTATAGTGCGATAATATACACAAAATAACTGAAGCCTGTAGGCTATCGAAATGAATGGCTACCATCTTCAAAAATGTGTTTAAATATCCATATTATGATTATTTTTCAATTGAACTTCATTATTCTTTATATTGTACGCTAATGTGCTGTAGACAGCATAATATACAGTGCATAATGAATACGTTCGCATGGATAGCTCAGTTCGTGAGTAAAAACACTTATTCTTAATACAGTACTGCATTTTGATTAAATAAATTTAAATGAAAATTATCGAACTCAAAATCGCGATATTTCCTAGTTTACGTAAATGGATGAAGTACTTCTCTTCCCTCCTATACCTAGTAAAGTGATTTGTTTGTGTTTTACGCCAGTATCATCGAACTCCAGTTGTGGAAGGGGGTAGCGAACGGGTTTTCCGGTTCTCTAAAGGTATAGCCAGGTTAATATTAAAAATGTTAGTAAAAATAAAATGATGTCCCTGTATAATATAAGAAGGGCTGGTGAAGGGTTACGAGTATTTAGGATTGAGAAAGAGGCAGTTCGTGGCTCATTACAAATGAAGAGTCCACTGTAAGAATGATGGATGTCACTTTCTTGTTGAAAATGAACCAAGACTGTCAATGCATAGCTTAAGACATATAGAATGTACATAGAGAGTTATATGGCATTAACACTGATAGTCATTGTCCAGTAACGATCGGAAAATCACAGTTACGCTTTGAGCGCTAAGCATTTCAAACTTTCAATTGCTTCTCCTGCAAAATGTATTCCAAATGATATCCATCATTCTTGCAGTGGACTCTTCAAATGGTACTACCATAGCATTTGCTTAGGGAGACTTCGAGAACCATGGAAAACCTAAGTGAGGATAACCGGCCTCTGGGAAACAATCTGTGGGTCTCCCAAATACAAGGCGGGAGCGATGTTCACTACTGCGCCATGCTACGTGATGATGATGATGATGATGATGATGATGATGATGATGATGATGATGATGAAGAAAATCATAATGATAATTTTGAATACAATAAATATAGTTAGCCTACTTCAACTTTACCTTGGTCTGTTGGAATGACAAGAAGTTAGGAGTCCGCGGAAAGACATGAGAATAAAATAATAATAATAATAATAATAATAATAATAATAATAATAATAATAATAATAACTAAACCATAATAATAGTGACAAAGGAAATTACAGTACTCCTCGGAAGCATGTCCAGATCCGTACTGTCTTTGTTCTCCGAAATCGGGTCCATCCGATAGCGGGATTGGCCTGTGTCCACGTTTCTTTGCCTCACGTGCCGGTCCAGCCAACTCCCACATTCTTCTGCTACTACCTGTTTGCTGCCTCTAGCTTCAAGGTGAAAGAAAAGTGCGGCACTGATTCACATCTCGGAGCAGTAACCGCCGACATCTGTCGTTTCTAGGAGAGCCGCAACCTGTAATTTAACCCGTACCCATTACAAACAAGACGCAGGTAATTAAGAACAGATCTCTGGCCACGAGCGAGAGCACTCCGCGGACTGTACTAAGTACCACGCTTGTAGGAGTTTGCTCATTTAAAAACGAGGAAGAGCTTCATGTATTTCCGAAATCTGTAGTCAGATTCTATCGAAATGCAGAGTTCTTTGGACTTTACTAATATCTATTTCCGTTTAAAAGTAACCCGCCGTAAGAGCAGATAGGATTATCACGCCGGCGTCGCGTTTCCCTTGGTGCACCACGAGAGATGTTCTGTATAGCGCCACATGATGATTAATGGAGCAATGGTGGAATGACAGTAAGGTGTCCGGTGTCCTCCTTCGTCGCCGCCGCCGCCTCCTCACATGTCTTCTTTTTGTTTTTATCGCCGCCGCCACTTCTCCGATCTTCTACTTCACCACGCCACTTCTTCTCCGACCTTCTTCTCCTTTGACACCGCCGCCTTCTTCTCTCTCTTCTTCTTTATCGCCAACGCCACCTCCTCTCCGATGTTCTACTTCGTCACCATCGCCTCTTCTTCGGCTTTCTTTTACTTCGCCACCGCCGCCTCTTCTCTGGTCTTCTTCTCCTTCGTCGCCACCGCCGCCTCTTCTCCGGCCTTCTCCTTCGTCGCCACCGCCGCCTCTTCTCCGGTCTTCTTCTCCTTCGTCGCCACCGCCACCTCTTCTCTGGTCTTCTTCTCCTTCGTCGCCACCGCCGCCTCTTCTCCGGTCTTCTTCTCCTTCGTCGCCACCGCCGCCTCTTCTCCGGTCTTCTTCTCCTTCATCTCCACCGCCACCTCTTCTCTGGTCTTCTTCTCCTTCGTCGCCACCGTCGCCTCTTCTCCGGTCTTCTTCTCCTTCGTCGCCACCGTCGCCTCTTCTCCGGTCTTCTTCTCCTTCGTCGCCACCGCCGCCTCTTCTCCGGTCTTCTTCTCCTTCGTCGCCACAGCCGCCTCTTCTCCGGTCTTCTTCTCCTTCGTCGCCACTGTCGCTTCTTCTCCGGTCTTCTTCTCCTTCGTCGCCACCGTCGCCTCTTCTCCGGTCTTCTTCTCCTTCGTCGCCACCGTCACCTCTTCTCCGGTCTTCTTCTCCTTCGTCGCCACCGCCGCCTCTTCTCCGGTCTTCTTCTCCTTCGTCGCCACCGCCGTCTCTTCTCCGGTCTTCTTCTCCTTCGTCGCCACCGTCGCCTCTTCTCCGGTCTTCTTCTCCTTCGTCGCCACCGTCGCCTCTTCTCCGGTCTTCTTCTCCTTCGTCGCCACCGCCGCCTCTTCTCCGGTCTTCTTCTCCTTCGTCGCTACCGCCGCCTCTTCTCCGGTCTTCTTCTCCTTCGTCGCCACCGCCGTCTCTTCTCCGGTCTTCTTCTCCTTCGTCGCCACCGTCGCCTCTTCTCCGGTCTTCTTCTCCTTCGTCGCCACCGCCGCCTCTTCTCCGGTCTTCTTCTCCTTCGTCGCCACCGCCGCCTCTTCTCCGGTCTTCTTCTCCTTCGTCTCCACCGCCACCTCTTCTCTGGTCTTCTTCTCCTTCGTCGCCACCGACGCCTCTTCTCCTGTCTTCTTCTCCTTCGTCGCCACCGCAGCCTCTTCTCCTGTCTTCTTCTCCTTCGTCTCCACCGCCGCCTCTTCTCCTGTCTTCTTCACCTTCGTCTCCACCGCAGCCTCTTCTCCTGTCTTCTTCTCCTTCGTCTCCACCGCAGCCTCTTCTCCTGTCTTCTTCTCCTTCGTCTCCACCGCCGCCTCTTCTCCTGTCTTCTTCTCCTTCGTCTCCACCGCCGCCTCTTCTCCGGTCTTCTTCTCCTTCGTCTCCACCGCCGCCTCTTCTCCTGTCTTCTTCACCTTCGTCTCCACCGCCGCCTCTTCTCCTGTCTTCTTCTCCTTCGTCGCCACCGCAGCCTCTTCTCCGGTCTTCTTCTCCTTCGTCTCCACCGCCGCCTCTTCTCCTGTCTTCTTCTCTTTCGTCTCCACCGCCGCCTCTTCTCCTGTCTTCTTCTCTTTCGTCTCCACCGCCGCCTCTTCTCCGGTCTTCTTCTCCTTCGTCACCACCTTCGCCTCCTCTCCGTTATTTGTCTCCTCTTTGGTCTCTTCTTTCGTTCCCGCCTCCTCCTCCTCTCCGATTTAATTCCCGACTCCGACACCTTCTCTCTGATAATCTTTTTCCTTGTTGCTGCCACGTTCTCTCTGGTCTTTTTGCCTCGTCGTCTTTGAAATTTTGCTTTGATTGGGTTTAGTATTTGATATAAAATTATTTACGGCTTAATATGTAAAGAGGGAAGAATAAAATTAATAGATTTAATTTGGCATTTGTTATGAGAATATATGTTCGTGTTTGAAACTCACGTTGCAAGATAGAGTTCTACTTCCTTGTATCGAATTGCATGCTCTTAAACTATCATATTAAGAAATGTAAATCACAGTAGACAAAACTTGGGTTACACTGGTTGAATTTAATGTCTCACCGATGCAATTAAAACCACACTCATTGTATAATAACTACTACAACTACTAATTACAACCGAAGTACTAGGTGACAGTTTTAGTATTTTGTCTATTTATTTGACTTCCTTGTTCGAAAACTAATTACTAATTACTTCCTACAATAAAGAAAGAGCAGATAATCAGAATGAAAAATGAAATGATATGTTGTTTAGGTTAATTATATTGGTCTCCCAGATTTCCTTTTATCAGCAACTGAACCACTTTTATCAAGGTTACTGATTAAATCTCTGTAATTACGAATGAAACATGTAACTTCTCTTAAATCGTTAAGTGTTCTAAATTTTCTCACACCTTGAGAAAGACTCACCAGCGTATGCTAATAACTTCCTGAATCCTGAGAGATTTGTTGTTCTATTTTTAAACTTCAATATAATTCTACAGTTTAAAAAAGTTGCTGACATTAGAAAAGATGCTGAAAAAATTCTGCAGGTTACGGTTAGGGCACAAATGGAGATATATTATACTATACTAAACTTCAGGTCTCTGCACATACATCTTATATAAAAATCATGTTTGAAGTATAGTATAGTATAATATACTCTCAGGACTCGGGGGGGGGGGGATAAAACATGACTTGAAACTTCAAAATTATTGTAACAGTATTACTCAAATAATTAAGGTTTCAGTGTATAAAATGGAACTTTAAAAGTAACAAATGAAAAGCCCCCATTGTTTGGCCAAATAGTGATGGTTTTTCTACCTCAAAATGATATTAAATGTGTAGCTTTTCAAGGTTTAAATTTAATTTTGGATGATCTTACATTTAAACCTATATATAAGTTAAAATTTAATTAAATGATAAATAATATATCACACACTGATTCTTGATTAACGTGTTATTTCAACGGTAAAATATTGAACTTATTTGATTAGAAAGCGTGAAGAATTAGCGACGTAAAATTAATTTTAATTGTATGGGTACAACGCAAAGTGAGAACATACCTTTCCAAAGATTGCAGCGCTAAATAAAAGAACAAAGCGAAGTAAATAATAAAATAAAATAGGAGGGAAAGAAAGACTTAAAGAAAACAAAGGGAGAAGGAATGAAACGGAGGAATGAAACGGAGGAATGAATGTTTTTGACAGTAGAAATAATAAACGAGAAATATTGAGGAAGGAACAGAAATTGAGAAATATTTAGGAAAGAAAATAATGTCTAAAGAAAGCAAGAAAGCGAGTTAAGAGAGCAGAGAGAACAATTTAAAAATAAATAGTCGAGGATAATAATAATAATAATAATAATAATAATAATAATAATAATAATAATGATTTATTTAACCTGGCAGAGTTAAGGCCATACGGCCTTCTCTAACACTCAACCAGGAGTAAAACTCCGTTACAAAAACCACTACAAATTTACAAAGTACACTACAATTTTACACACAAAACTGAATAAGATAATAATAATAAAATGTAAACAACAAGTAAGTAGAAATCAGACATAATATATAACATACAGAAAGAAAGGAAAAAGCATAATAAAATGTGAACAGCAGGTCAAAATAAATGAGACATACGAAGTATAAAAAATAAGACAATTATTGATAATAATAATAATAATAATAATAATACTAATAAAATAATGTGGTACAAAGCATACAATGAATACAATATTTTTAGGTACACACAGTAAGGAAAATTATGATTATATATAGCTCAACTTATCACATTAAAGATATACCATTATCGGAAAATATGAAAACAAAAAATATAAAATAAGTTAAATATCACTAGAACATAAAAAAATGTGAATACGTGGAAACATGCAATACAACACTTGTCATAATAGTAAGTTAGTTTGGCAACTCGTCATAAGATAATTTTCTAACTTGGATTTGAAAGATTTCAATGTTCGGCAGCCCTTGACTTCAGGCGGCAGAGAGTTCCAGTGACGAGAGGTAGCAACAGTGAAAAATGAGGAATACAGAGATGATGTGTGAAGTGGAATTTCTAGCGTGTTATCGCGTTGTGATCGTGTATTAATATTATGATAGTGAGAGATAGGATGAAAGAGCTAAAAATTAATGGAAGAAAGAAAGACAAAAGAAATTATAAAATGAATATTTCTAGGATGCCTTAAATCATAACATGGATTTAACGAACATCATAATATCCACTATGTAGGCCACCGGCGTGGCTCAGTCGGTTAAGGCGCTTGCCTGCCGGTCTGAAGTTGCGTTCGGGCGCGGGTTCGATCCCCGCTTGGGCTGATTACCTGGTTGGGTTTTTTCCTAGGTTTTCCCCATCCATAATGTGAATGCAAGGTAATCTATGGCGAATCCTCGGCCTCTTCTCGCCAAATATCATCTCACTATCACCAATCTCATCGACGCTAAATAACCTAGTAGTTGATACAGCGTCGTTAAATAACCAACTAAAATAAAAAAAATCCACTATGTATGGTCGTCATGACGCAGTATGTGCACCTATAAAAACAGTGCTATACAGGGTGTTTCAAAAACACGGGGCATAATTTCAGGTATGTATTTCCCACATGTAGACAATCAAAATAGTTCATTACAACATGTGTCCGGAAATGCTTTATTTCCGAGTTATGGCCTTCACAACATTGAAATTCACCGGAACGTTTTTCTTTCCGCAGGTCGTTGCCGTCAAAGGAGACATTAAGAGGGCACTCTGACAGTTCATTCCGAGGCGAAGGTTACATTCAGTGTTGTGTAGGCGTTAGACTGTGCGACATGTACTTGTAAACACTCTTACGGGGCAGGCGTACACAAACTTCCTGGAAAACACCATATCTCATGTTTTAGAAGACACTCCACTGATCAATCGTCAACACATTCACTTCTTGCATGATGGCGCTCCTGCATACTTCAGTCGTAAGGCTCGCCGGTACTTGGATCGAAGGTTTCCTGATCGATGGATAGGTAGAGGTGGCCCAATTGCTTGGCCTCCACGCTCACCTGATCTGAACCCTCTCGATTTCTACTTGTGATGCCATTTAAAATCATTGGTTTATTCGTCTCCGGTGCCTGATTTGGAATCCCTTCGGAATCGAATTGTGGCATGTTCTGAGGACATACGCAATACTCCTGGAGTTTGGGATCGTGTTCGCAGGTCAATGAGACATCGATGTGAGATCTGTATTCAAGCAGGAGGTGGACATTTTGAACATCTTCTGTAATGACAACGACCTGCGGAAAGAAAAACGTTCCGGTGAATTTCAATGTTGTGAAGGCCATAACTCGGAAATGAAGCATTTCCGGACACGTGTTGTAATGAACTATTTTGATTGTCTACATGTGGGAAATACATACCTGAAATTATACCCCGTATTTTTGAAACACAGGCCTATTAATTTATATTCATAATGAACCAACTTCGCGTTTTTCTCTAGATTCGAACCCGCGACCGTGGCTTTCACACAGAGATAGAACTGAAAATTATCTGGCAAACTAATCCACGAGCTCTGATATGTACGATTTCCCTAACTCCTGTAAAATTCATGCAAACAGGAAGTGATCCTTCATGTTGCTAAAGATGATACAGCCGTGAACGAAATCGTGCTAAAAAAGAAGCGGAACGTGTGTTCTTAGATGGTTGAAATGTCAGAAAACTTGATTCCACCTTGTAATTCAGGGTTTGAATCCCCTAATTCCATACCAACGTTGAGTCTGCTATAACGAGATTGTGACGACCAAATCACGATAGCATAATCATCGTTTACCACAGCATGTAGGGAATTCCACTAAATTGATTTCAGTAATTTGTCACGATTGCAGTCGCTTCAAGCTCTGAGTGTAAAATGCCGAAACAAATTGATTCCACGTAGAGTAAACTATGACTTCATTACTGACAAACTTGAGCCGAGTACGATATTGGCTTTCAGAAAAAATCCGTTCCATGAAAGAGCAAATTCACCGACATCTATTTGCATTACTAACTATAGAAGGTGGTGTCCTATTTGGAGAGAATTTTTGGACTTTGTTTCTAGTTTTTGCTAATAAATTTTTATTGGATACAATTTTCGTTTAGTTACATTTTGTTTTTACATTTCAATATCTTTACCACTTAGTGGTTTAGGGTAAAGGACGCTTTTCATACTAGGAGCGTAGCATTTATTAATTGTCCTTAGGCACTATACAGGCAATTGACAAAGTCATTATTTGAAGAAAAAAAACTGTACATTGTAGCTGTTAAAAATAAATTTCATATTACTATTATATGAATTAAAATTTAAAAATTCGACAATTTAATAAAAACAATACTTTAGTAACCACGTGTATACTCTAGTTTTAAAAACTTCAATTTTTAAATATTTTAAATGTTCAGGCAATTTATTATACAATTTAGGTCCAAGGTACAAATAATTATAATGGGTTTTGTTTAGTCTAAAATAAGACATGCTTACATTTGATTTCGACCTGATATTGTAATGGTGTATGTCACATCTCAAATCAAAATTTGCCGAGGAATCTTGTACAAAGACTAAAATATCTAATGTATTAAAATTATAAATACTCAAATTACCTAAATCGATAAACAATGTTCTACATGGGGTTGTATAATGACTGTGATTGTCCTCGGTATTTTCTTTTGCATTAACCTTGCTAATACCTCCCCAAACAATTAATTCATATCTTATAACCGATTGAAGCAAAATATATACTTTTCACATAGGAACGAGGAATACAATCTCTTAAATTTCGAATTAAATAACTTCAGATAATCTGTCCTTTAAATAATCAACATGTGTTACCCAAATTAGTTGACTATCAATGTGAACAACTAAAAATGTAATATCAGTCTCACAAAAGGTTAGTAAATCACACGATAAACATTGAAAGTAAATAAAATAGTAGCAGTTTTATCTTTATTTTGGAACATATCATTGCTTTCAAACCATTTAGACGTTTCTGTCTTTATTGATTCACTCGCTTGTTTTAGAACACTTAAGTCATTGCCAAAAATAACAAATGAAGTGTCGTCTGCAAACATTATAGCATGAATAGGAATACTGCTTGATAAATCATTAACAACAATAAGAAATAATGAGCCCAGTACAGATCCCTGAGGAACTCCGCTATTTATATTGCTCATTGAAGAAAATTCACCGTTTGCATAAACTATTTGTTTAGCCTACGATCTGTGTAATATGATTTGAAAAGTTTGATTTAATTCCTTACCTTTGATACCATATCATTGGTACTCTCGGGCGTACTTTTATTTTGCTTAAGCTGATAACGTGGTCGGTTTTTTTTAGAAGTTTTCTCAGCTTGTAAGATAATCCCATGATGAATTCTCGGACTCGTTTTGCCTAGGGTTACCATATGTCCTTATTTTCCCGGACATGTCCATATTTTCAAAACTTAAATTACGGTCCGGGGGGAAATTTCAAAATCAACGCGAATGCCTGCAAATTGGACCTGTGAAGTTGATTTTAAAAAATGGTTGCTTTTTAAACAACGGAAGCTAAGATTCTCGACATGTCATGCATCTCTCTTTTATTCATAAGTCAGAAGTTTAGAATGCCACTCGATACTTATTGAAGACTAGCCGTACCCGTGCGCTCCGCTGCACCCGTTAGAAATAAATATAAAGTAATTACATAATTAAAATAGGACATTTTATCCAGGGAACATTCGTGTTTGATAGAAGGATAAATCGTTTAATATGTTACTTAATTTAAATTGTGTTTAAAATATTAAAATGCGATCATTTTGATCCAGAGACCACTTATTTGGTGCAATGACAATTCCTTTAACATGTTTCTTAATTGTTATTACCAATTATTTTTGGAAAAGCGAAAATTAACAGAAAAATTTTGGCTACAGATTTATTATTATGTTTATATTATATTATATTATATTATATTATATTATATTATATTATATTATATTATATTATATTATATTATATTATATTATATTATGAAAAAGTGTGTTGATAACGGATGTACTCGAATTAGAAAGTTTTTAATTTCTTATGGGAGCTGTTGAATCTCAGGAGGAACAACTTTTACAACAGCGCAACATAATCTGCTTGGCTCATTATCCAATTTTTTTGCATTGCATTTATTGCGTATGTATTTTATCACGATTCAATTGAGCATAGTTAAAATTTGAATTATAAAATAATGGATTGCTAAGCTAACGTACTATTACTGCATACTAAATCAATACACTCTCGTTGTTCCTTAATTCTCTGAGATAAAAATGAATATGTTCATAAACATTATTATAAGAAATACAGGAAATGAATATACAGAATAACCTATCAAGTTTTCTGTGCATAAGAAGCTATTTTAATCTTACCTATCCTCAATTCACTCACAAGTTACTGTAATAACATTATAGCATTAATTATGTCCATCCAGAGAAACTACACTTTCCAATGATGAAATAATAATTAATTATACAAATCGGTTAATTTAGCTTCCGATATTACTTCATACAAACACAGAAACATTGTCTGTAGGCTATGTTTCATAGCTTTCGATTGTTGCTGTCCAAGGCCCCTTATAGACGAAGTCATTTGTTTTTTTAATTCATTACACGGCCTTAGATGGCAGTTATTTTAATTTTAAAACTCATTTATCTCATTAAATATCAGTCCTATCAAAATGTTTCAAAGAATAAAACTTATCGGAAATTATTTTTAAAGAAACGTTTGTTATGTAATATTTTTCACAAAAATCAATAATAAGCGAGATATTTCGATTTATTTAATTCAGGTCCCTTCTAACCCCCCTTTTAAGTAACGTATTTTGAATGTCATATAGCCTATAATCTAAGTTACAACGAACTTAATTTATATTCCAATTTTCATCGAAATCTGTTCAGCCATTATCGCGTGAAAAGGTAACAAACATACAGACAGACAGACAGACACACATACAAACAAAAATTTCAAAAAAGCGATTTTCGGTTTCAGGGTGGTTAATTATATATGTTAGGACCAATTATTTTTGGAAAATCGAAAATTACCAGAAAAATTTCGGCTACAGATTTATTATTAGTATAGATTTGCAGTACAGAGTCCATTTTACTTCCGTTTCCTTATACTTACTGCTTTACTGATCGGTATGCACACGACTCACATGAGGTCCTGATTGTTGTATTGCCTCAATTTGTCTATGAAATTGGTTCGCATGAGCTTTCAGGAGAGATTCGCGAGTTCTTTGCCACGCTCACCGAGCATTTTGCCATTTCTTTAATTCAAATACAGTGGTCTAAGGAGAAGAATTGCCTTGTTGTGAAATGAGTGAAAGCACCAACAATAGTGAAATGGCTACAACTTTAGTCGTTTTAGTTATGTAGCATTTCATTCGTACTTGTAAAAATCCCTGACATTTAAACAAAATCGAATCCGTTGCAGGTATATCTGTTGGAACATGACTGACTGAAATTCGATTGAACAGTGAAGTTCATTCTTATAGTTTTTATGTATTTCTATATGCATATGGTATCAAAACATGCGGTATATTAAACATTTGACTTCATACTAATTGTTTGAAATTGAACAACATTTTAGGATGCTTCTTGTTAATATTGTTATACTATTATTTTATTATTATTTTTATTATTATTATTATTGCCACCGGGTATTTACCCATTTGCAATGTGAATAAACATACATGCAACTTTGCCTCATTGTGTGAATTAGTATCTGGAAGATATTACTAAGGTGATGGAAGGTCTCCATTGGTATGGTGACATCATTTTTACGTTTCAAGATTTGATAGCCCTAGTCTTGGCAAAATATCATTCAATTATAGTCAACTTCACCGACACTAGATAACCTTTCAGTTGGTACAACGTCGTTAAATAACCATAAAAAGTCTTTAGTTACTTTATTCTGTCCGTTTCTCGACCACTTTATTGTTTGCCCCTACTGTATCATCTTGTTCTTCAACGTTAGTGGAAACACTTTCGTCTTTTTTTTTTTTTTTTAATTTTCTGCTTCTTTTCCTTCATAATGTTTGTTTCCATTTCTGTTTATATTTTATTTCTTGTTTCGTTAGCTTGCTCCTCTTCCTCCTATTTCTTCCCCTCCTCCTAGTACTGAACGTCTTTTTTTTCCGTTCCTTGGCTCTCTTATCTTATTCGTCGTATGATTATATTTTCTTTTACCATTTCTTCCTAGTATTTTCTCCAGTTTCTTCTCCGCCGTCTTCTTCCCAGATAAACCGTACGTGCATAGGTGCAGCTATATCCGATTTGCGTCACACATTGGTCGTCGATTCAGAGGCACAGCAGCGTCTGTGGGAGGTAAAGTTCTCCAGGCAACTATCGGTGAAAGGTCCCCAAGCAACAGTCGTGTCTTCTTCCTTCGAGCATTAATACCAGAGTTCAGTAAAATCGTTACATGCCTCTGTAGACCAGTCTTGTCTCTTCTCACACTTTGAACACATCACGAATTGTGTTCTGACTCGTAAGGTGACGAGGATGAGGAATGTCAAAGTATGTCCACTTTTCTAAGCGCAATAATTTTATTTTGTGTTTCGAAAATAATGAAATGATGTCCAATTCGGTCTGTTTCATTTTATTTGTAGAAGGCATGAAGACAACTCGGAAGCCCACAAGTAGAAATTACTGATGTAAGAATCAGAATTAAGGTTCTTAAGTATTATAAACAGAAAATTCAGAAAGAATAATAATATTATTATGATTTTATTTCTGTGACATCTTGCATAAGGCTTCAAAGTAAGAAAGGCAAGGTTGCAGCTTCTCTCCAACGCTATTTAAAATATATCTTGAACGAGTATTCAGGGACTGGAGAAGGAAATACCAACAATTGGGTATACCAGTTCAAAACACACATTCTAAATGAATTTTGCAGACGACCAAGTAGGCCTATTATTAGCTCAAGATCACCTTGATATAGAATATATGGCAAGAAAACTAAAACAAGAATATGAAAAATGGGGACTTTCCATAAATATAGGAAAAACTAAATATTAATGTATATGAGACCAAAATGAAAATTTGAAGTTTGATAATAGAGAATAATTAGAACCATCTATGAATGTACTTATTTAGGCACGAATATAGACCATTCAGGAGTGGAAATTAAAAACAGAATTACGCAAACAAAACAAGCAATAAGTGTTCTAAGTTCTATTTGGTGGAGCAAAAATATTACAAAAAATAGATAGAAAATTACAAATATATCAAACCATAGTCCAAAGTATCCTAACATATGGAGCTGAAGTTTGGCAGATTATAACTAGGAAAACAAAAAGGATTTTAAGTGCAGAAATGAATGTCCTAAGATGATCAGCTGGGAAATCTAAAATGGAAAAAATAAGAAATAGACGAATAAAAGAAATTATGAAAGTGCAAGACGAGTTAGACATTATAGATATAATACAAAGGAAAAGGTTACAGTGATATGGCCATATCAGAAGAATGTCAGGACAACGATTAGTAAAAATAATTATGGAATGGATTTCACCAGAAAGAAGGATAAAAGTATGACCAAAGAAGAATTGGATGGAGAGTGTACTAGCAGCTATGGATGTTCGAGGATTACAGCCAGGCCAGAACAGGATGAATAGAGAGGAGTGACGTTTGATTTCTGGAAGACGACGACAGCTGTTATGGAACCAGAATGATTGATTGATCTTGCATAAAGCATCTGTTAATTTATATTTTGTGTGACATAATCCATATTATACATGAGTTTTTCTATTGAAAATATGACATTTAATAATTCTGATACACTGCTTGACCTCTCAATGGCCCATACTGTACTTGATACCTAATTAAATCAAATGAGAAAATTCCTTATTTCTGTAGCGTTTTCTTATGACTAAGTAAACTTAAAGGAAAACTCCTTTCTTACAGTGGACTTAAGAATGAAGGAAGGCTTAATTAGACATAGCATTGCAGTCCCACATTTATCTACTGTGAATAAACTGTGGAGAAAGCGCAACGCAGCGTCTCGGCTCTCGACAGAGCTGCTCGCAGATTCCGCTTACATAGAGAGCTTGTTATCAGCGATACACCGAGCAATATCAGGAATTAGACACTTCATAAACTGCTACTTTATGTAAGCAATTAAAACATTAGTTACCGGTACTCAACAAAATTAGGGAAAGAAATGCTGAAACTGTTTGCCTTCTTGTTCCAAATATTTGCCACACCTCTTTCAAAATGGATGAATTTAGATTACTTTTGAAAGTTTCGACTATCGGCCGCAAGAGAAATGAAACTAGGAAGACCTCTGAAACATTTGATAGATGAAATTACTTTGTTTAAGGTGAAATTACTTTGTTTCGTCAAAACGGATCAGCTGGTGCCTCATTCGTGAAGGATAAGGTGGTTTTGGTGCTGATTTAACGTTATTACAAACTAGCCGTACCCGTGCGCTCCGCTGCATCCGTTAGAAATAAATATAAAGTAATTACATAATTAAAATAGGACATTTGATCCATGGAACATTCGTGTTTGATAGAAGGATAAATCGTTTAATATGTTACTTAATTTAAATTGCATCCAAATAATCTAAATGCGATCATTTTGGTTCAGAGACACTCATTTGGTGCAATGACAATTCCTTTAACCTGTTTCTTAATTTTTATTACATGCAACCATAGTTTAATGAAGATTGACATCATTTAGATTTAATGTGTATATTTTATTTTACTTGTTATAGGTTTCCATTGAATTATGGTAATAACTTAATTTTAACCCTTGTTTTCTACGTATTCAGTAAATGGCGCTTGGCCCACTATGGTTGTGAACCCTTCAAATAACTTAAATAAAATTATATTATATTATATATTACATTATATATTATATTATATTATATTATATTATATTATATTATATTATATTATATTATATTATATTATATTATATTATATTATATATTGTATTATATTATATTATATTATATTATATTATATTATATATTGTATTATATTATATTACATAAGTTACTGTAATAACATTATAGCATTATGTCCATATAGAGAAACTACACTTTCCAATGGTGAAATAATAATTAATTATACTTTAGAAGCGTAGATGATGATGATGGTGATGATGATGATGATGACGATGATGATGGAAATGTTGATAAAATTCCCGGCAATTTAAAATGTGTAATTATTATAAATGAAGAGTCCAATGCAAGAATGATGGATGTCACTTTCTTGTCGAAAATTAATAAAGACTGTCAATGCATAGCTTAAGAAATATAGAATGTACAGAGTTATATGGCATTAACACTGATAGCCATTGTCCAGTAATGATCGGAAAATCACAGTTAAGCTTTGAGCGCTAAGCATTTCAAACTTTCAATTGCTTCTCCTGCAAAATGTATTCCAAATGACATCCATCATTCTTGCAGTGGACTCTTCAAATTTTAATCTCCGGTAACGTATGCTGTAAGTCTTGCGATCCCACTTCGAATCCTGAAAAGAAATGGAGATCTGTCTTGATGGAAGCCTATTAATTCTACACTTCTCAATTTTATAAAATACTAAAACTATAATAAAATCTTCTTTGTGTTGGGTTCTTACTGAGAAATGGTTTTGTACCGTTCCGACCCCGTGAGTTGGCCCAAAATTTCCCGTTTAAAAAATTTTATTTTTAATACCATTGATGCGTTCCTTGTAGTATTGCTGGTATTCAGACAATTAACATAAATCGGCCACAACCGTTTCTACTGTGTCTTCTCTGAATAGTTGATTTCACTTGAAATCACACATTAAATCACTTATCTAATATTGATCAAGATTTGCGTTCGGGCCGGAGTTCGATTTCCGCTTGGACTGTTTATCTGGTTGGATTTTTTTCCGAGATTCTCCCCAGCTTTAAGCCGAATGTCAGGTAATTACATGACAAATCCTTAGCCTCAACGCGCCAAATACTATCCCCCTATCACAAAAAATACAAAAAATCTATTGATTATAAATGGTCTAGTAGTTTTTTCTTTTTCTTCTTCTTTTTTTTTTTTTTTTTTACAAGATTACAAGATTTTTATTGCAAGCAAAAATTACATTCAATAACAAAGATTTTACAATACTATTGTCATATTCGTATATGAATATTCTTCAAAATTCGAAATTGATTACAAATCTCATAGTCAAATAGTCTACATATTACAAATTATTGTATAAATACAATGTAATTGGTTCACACCCGATAAAGCAAGATGCTTGAGGTCGGGTGTGACCAATAATGAAAACTGGATAGAAGAAAATAATAACAATAATAATAAATAAAATAATAATAGTAATAATAATAATAATAATAATAATCTGATTAAAACTGTTAAATGTAATTACACATAAAGTTTAAAAAGAATAAGAAAAAAAAAAACAAAAACAAACAAAACGGTACCATAGCCTATACATAAACATACTAAGTTAAGCATACAACATTGTTAAAGGGACAGAAAAGAAATAAAGAATAAGAATTTACATGATTATAATTTTAGAAACAGTTCAAGCACTTATTTTTTTAATAATGTATTGTTTAATAATTTTAATTTAGGATTCCTCTTTATAAAATCATTATATAATCCTGGACCGTAATTAGAACTGTGCCTTAGACCTGCTTCAGTCTTACATTTTGGTTCAATGAGGGGGAGCGAAATAGTGTATCTTCTTGTGTTGTGGTCATGATCGGATGATATAAATTTAGCTTGATATTTATGGTAGCGATTCAAAATAGTATACATATACATTTGCTTGATATTTAAAACAAATTCTTTATATATGAGATGAGTTGGGTGATCAAATTTTCTTCTTAAACATATTTTAATAATTCTTTTCTGTAGTAATATTAATGGGTGAATGGTACTCTGTGATAATCCACCCCATCCTATAATTCCATACTGTATTATAGACTGAACTAGGGCTAAAAATATTGTTCTCAATAGTTTTACTGGCATAAAGCGACGCAGTTGAACAAATTTGTATAGTTTTACGTAATTTAAGGCATATGAAAATTCCATTTTAAGTTTTGGTCGATGAAGATACCTAAATATTTCACGTGGGTTGATGGGCTTAGTTTAGGACAATTGCAATTATTATAGATATTTGTACAGTTATTGCTATGAATTTTTAAATTATAGTTGATAGAGCATCGTTAAATAACAGACTTAAAAATTATCAGATCAAGGGACCAATACAATTAGAAACTAAACCCTAGAAAAGAATGATTCGTCAGATAGAGAAGCAGTTTGTACTCGTGATGAACGTCGACGGAGCTTCTTCCTCCGTGCAGGTGTTTGTGAATTGGCCCACCAACTATTAATAAAGATCAGAGTCTTGCCTCACCTGCCTGTGGCTTCAGGGTTAAAACGCTGGTCGTGGAAATACCTACTTCCAACATAAAACTCGTACCTTTCAGCCACTTGTCCAGCATCACCTGCTTCGTTGCATTAACTTCCTCCCCTTCTTCCTCTTCTTACTCACTTCTTCTCTTTTTCTTATTTCTGTTTCACTTTTTAATCTACATGTTGGCTTTCTTCTTGTGTTTACCACACTTAAGTGTCTTATTGTTCTTTTATTTCTCTTTAACCATTTTCTCTCGTTTCTCATCACTTTCTTTTGCACAAATACCTACACCAACTTTTCCTTCTTTTCTCCCTATTTCCTCTAGATCCTGTTTTCAGTATTTTTCATTTTTCTGTCCCTTCTCTACCCCTCCGTATTCATGTTTGTTTGTTTTTTTCTTTCTTTCTTTCTTTCTTTCTTTCTTTCTTTCTTTCTTTCTTTCTTTCTTTCTTTCTTTCTATTTACTTTTCTCAGTTTTATTATTTCTCTTCGCACATTTTTTTAGTCTTTTATGTTCCTTAATTGTCAAACCTAATTTTACTATTATAGATTTTTTATTAATTTGCCCTACAGAATAATATGTGTAATATTGACAATTAATATTTGATGAGAAAAATTCGCTCCGGCGCCGGGGATCGAACGTACCAAGCGCTCTGACCACCAAGGACCCGGGTTCGATCCCCGGCGCCGGAGCGAATTTTTCTCCTCAAAAATTAATTGTCAATATCACATATATTATTCTATAGGACAAATTAATAAACCTATAATATTCTCATAGCTGCAGTGCATATATTGTACAGATTACTGTGCACTTAACTGCGGAATCCCGGCCAAACAAGTCACTCAGCTGAGTGCGCTCCTAATATAATGGCAGTTGACATTGGACATATACGTCAACATATATGCCTAACTTGGAGTCAGGCCACAAAGGGAAACACTGAAGGAGGAGGGTTCGGTCCGATACTGTGGATCGAATTCGGCGTAGCTCAGTGGTCAGAGCGCTTGGTACGTAGAACCAAGGACCCGGGATCGATCCCCGGCGTCGGAGCGAATTTTTCTCCTCAAATATTAACTAATATTACTAATTTCGCTCGTTGTTTCTCCCGTTTCCTCGTTTCTATTTTCTTGTCACTTGTCATTTTTCTTCTTCAATTTTTTTTAAACATTTTTCTTATCTAATTATTCATCTTTTCCTTCTTTTAAGTGGTTTCTTTTTTATTTCGTCCACTTTATATATTCCATTTTTCTTTTCTTCAATCGTCTCTTCTCTTTCTCTTTTTCCCCCACTCTCTCTCTCTCTCTCTCTCTCTCTCTATGTTTTCTCGTATCTTTCAGCGTTTCTATCCACGTCATTCTAATTTATTTCACCTTCTCATCTTATTCCCATTTATTGTTAGTATTAATTATTAGTATTATTCTTAATTGTATTTTTAATTAGTAAGTTTATTATTGTCATTATTGAGTGTAATTAGTTACCACTGCCACCGGGTATATACCCATTGCAGTGTTAATAAATACATACATGCATACATTTTGATAATGGTGGAGCTGGTGATGATGATGATGATGATGATGATGATGATGATGATGATGATGATGATGATGATGATGATGATGATGAAAGGTCCAGGGGAAAAACACATATAATCTCGTTTTGGAAAACGTATTATGTGTCTTTCACGTGCTAAATTTTATGTTACCTTAGTTAACATGTTTCGGCCTGCTATCGGCCATCATCAGAACTGGTTGTTGCTAGTCTTGGCACCTTTTGTTTTGTTTCGTGCTGGGGTGTGTTTGTGTAGTGTAATGTGGAGTCAAAGAGTGTGTGTGTGTTCTGAAATTGAGTTGTGTGTTGAGAATATCATTTGGATGTGTTTTTGTGTGTTTGTATATTTCGTATTGTTATGTTTCATATGAAATTCTCAACACACAACTCAATTTCAGAACACACACACACACACTCTTTGACTCCACATTACACTACACAAACACACCCCCGCAGGAAACAAAACAAAAGGTGCCAAGACCAGCAACAACCAGTTCTGATGATGGCCGATAGCAGACCGAAACATGTTAACAAGATAACATAAAATTTAACACGTGAAAAACATATAATACGTTTTCCAAAGTGATATAGTGTTAAAAGTTGTGTAATTAAGATGTATAATCACATTTTGCAGATTTTTCAGGAGAGCGTTTAGACTGCAGAACTGAGTTTCTTCCAGCGTAAACCTTTCCTTCATATGCTTATAATGTGGAAACAAGCGAGTTTTTTTTCCCTTAAAGATCCCAACTTTAACTGCCAGATTAAATTAAAATATAAAAATTGCTGAATATTGTATTATTATTTTATGCTCGACCATGCCGAAATGTAGTAATTATACACCTGGTAGCAGCCCTTTAATGGACCTCATTAAAGTACACGTATTCATTAAAGTTCACGTGTTCCACCAATCGAAAAAATACTATTGTAGCAATATGAAAGCGGCGACATCACAACATTGAAACGTCACGGAGCCTGGAAATGCAATACTGTCGCAGAAGGTTATGTTGAAGAATCGATCCAAAATAAAATTGAAATCTCAAATACAATATTAAACTCAGTCGAAAAAAAACAACACACAAATTAACATCAATTCACCGTCATCTTCCAGCCTTTCACAAAGCACATTCCCGCAAATTCATTGCACCAATGCACAATAAAACACCTAGGCTATATTTGAAATAAAGTCAGTTCTGTTACTATAATAATTAGCGTTAATTGTAAATAATATTCAAATAAATTCAATTTGTCATCTCGTTTTTCAATGTCTAATTCAATTTCAAGGTTATATCAAGATTAATGTTTATTTTACTCTCTAGATTATATCAAGGTCAATGTCGACATTTGTTTCTCGGAAAAAATCAATACTTTCGCGTCTGCGCACATCTCACAATTTACGAGGTATTGCACAAGGTCAGTTCCGCTCCTCAGTCAGATAAGAATAACATGAATACTTATGAATGATTTCAAGTTAGAAATATGGTCGAGAATAAAAAGTCGTATGAAACTTGACTATAATGGTAATTAAGACGCTTGCGCTCGTTTCATAAACATACTCGCGTCTTAATTACTACCATTATAGGCTCGTTGCATAATGTACTATTATTTAACGACGCTTTTAACTGCGGAGGTTACTCAGCATCAAAATTGAACGTGAACGTAAAATGACCAACAAATTTTGCCTGGAGCCCTCTATCAGGGTTCCATAAATCTGCAACACGGGATCCACAGCTTTTCTCATTTCCGGAGTCAAACCTTGCTAAGGATTTTAACACCATCGAGCGGGTTTTAATTCTGCGGTCCAACAACTAGCAAAGATCGCAGAGGACGATAGCACTATAATATGACTATGGAGATGGTGATGGTGGTGGTGAATGAGTTACATGACTGGCATTGAGTGAAACGCAGATTTCACCGTGTATAGTATTAAATCTTCTCATTGTTAGTAGGTGTTCATCTGTTGATTATATGGCACATCTATCGACGCACAGGGTCTTGGTGGAAAGTATCTGGGCTCGAAGAGAAAATACTGACCTTTCTACACTTCAGAAAAATCTCGGTGACCTTGGGAGGTGACGAGATGATCGTGGCCTTAATAACTTGTGCGTCGACCCAGTTGTGTACACGTCATCACCAACCCCGCGGGAGGAACGAGTCGCGTGCCCCGAGTTGTCCTCCTTTACGAGGTGCCAGAGATCCGAGGCTCGGCAATTTCTTCAAGGGTACAACGTCCCTAGCGAAAACAGGACGAGCTGTTTACTTTTGAAATGTACATAATGAGAAAAAAAAGTTTCTAATTTCGTAATTGCATTTTACGGCGAAAATTGTACCCATATTAAAAGCAGGTCTAGTCTTGGTTTACATATTTTCCATTCTCTAACCCAGTCATGTCAATTGATGCCCATAGGAGCAAGCGCGCGCTTTAGAGCTCAGGAGAGCGTGAGCGCTTTAGAGCTGAAAGGAAAGAGACAGACGAAAGAGGTAGTATATGCAGCTTGTTCGAGCTATATTCAGGGATGACCAGCACTGATTCAATAGATAAAGGGAAGAGAACTTATTAAAACTGTATCCATGTTAATTTTTAGATTTGCCTGAGAAGTATATGTTCATTATAAGAATGTAAGTTTTAATTTTAATGCTCATTTTTCACAAGTTTGATTTTTTTATTCAAAACAAATATTTTCTCAACTTTCCGTATAGAAAAGTGAAATTTTCAGGTATTGGCCTGTTTATTTAATAGCCTTACAGAATGTTTTCGTAAATCTAATATACCGTATATACGTATTACTGAAGATAGTGTATTGAAAATTTTCGCATGGAAATTGTTTGTAAGGAAATGAATTAACAAAGCAACCACTGTTACATCATAAGCAAAAGATACGTGCCCATGTGTTGTAAAAATGTCAGCTCTATAGCTTCAGCAGATTTCGAGAAAATAATTTAAGAATATTCTGATGATAGGAAGTTGCTCAACAATATCACCTTAAAAGGATAATGCAATAAGAGTTTTGTTATGGAATATTAGTTACACTTAAAACATATACAGTACCTAGGTAACTTTGCTTTGTACTGCCATATTGTTTTGATTAGTTTATTGATTACTTTTATAAGGCTAAAGGTACCATCAATATCAATTCCAACTTATGTCATACGCAATCTCTCTTTTTTTTGGGGGAGGGGATATCACTTTCTTTATCCATTTAGTACACTATAGTTGTACCACTATAGAATTTATGTAAATATTTCTTCTTAACTCTCTATTATGTTGTTAAGATTTAAAACACAACTGCAATATTAAGAAATCGGTATTAGTACTTTTGTTTTACAGACAATATAGATAACATGAAACAGAAAGGAGCCATGTAAAAATAACGAAATCGAATTTCACGTTCCGATTGAAATTTGTGCACCACTGTTTTCTTAATCCAATAGTTTTTTTTTAATTGTAACGGCATGTATATTTAAATAATTAATAACAAATTCAGCAGCCAAACTCAATAACATTGTCAGGTCTCATTGTATTGAGTGTTAAACCAAGTGCCCAGTGCTTGTGTTCCTTGCAGTTTATCTAAATTTTGTTGGTATAGAACCATTATTGGTGAGTAGTGTTAGTGTTTTTTTTTATGGAATGTCTAATATTACCCATTAGAGTTCTACGAAATGCTTATTTGGCCATTTTTCAGTCTATTATTCAATATGTCATTGTTTGGGGTGGAAGTACAATAATCAATCTTAGTCCGTTAAATTTACTACAAGAACGAATAATTAAAATTTGTTTGAAGAAACGTTTTGATTATCCAATTAAATTAATTTATTCTGAATTTGATGTATTTAATATTGAACAAATTTATAAATATACTCTGTTAAAATTTTATAATAAAAATCGTAATAAGTTTATATTACAGGCACAAAATCATGACACAAGACGAAATAATAATTCAACATAAGTAGAACCTAAGGGTGCTATGCATAGACATTTCGCTAGCCCGCGCTACGAGCGTGCTAAACTAGCCCCGGCTATCGACTGATTACTTGTACAGGATTCATATCATATCATATCGCTAACACTGGTTTATGAATACGAAAAACATTAGTTCGCTGATCATACACCGGAAGCCCGCGCTAAGAATGTCTATGAATACGGCCCTACATGTTTCACATCTGCTGGTCTAAATCACAGCATTAATTTTGGCCCTCGGTTGTATAATTCTGTAGCTAAATTACACCCAGAACTTCTAACATGTAACCCACAAACATATAACAAGAAAATTAGAAACGGTCTTCAATTTAAGTAAATATACAGCCTATGTGTATGAATTCATTCATTTAGTGTTCTGCCCAAGGGCAGGTCTTTCACTACAAACCCAGCTTTCTCCAGTCTTTCCTATTTTCTGCCTTCCTCTTCGTTCCCTCATATGATCCATATATCTTAATGTCGTCTTAGATCTGATATCTTCTTCTGTCCCGAACTCTTTTTCCTTCCAGTGCATCCTTCAGTAGGCAGTTTCTTCTCAGTCAGTGACTCGACCAATTCCTTTTTCTCTTCGTGATCAGTTTCAGCATTATTCTTTCTTCACCCATTCTTTCCAACACAGATTCATTTCTTATTTTATCTGTTCATTTCACATGCTCCATTCTTCTCCATATCCACATTTCAAATGCTTCTAGTCGCTTCTCTTCACTTCGTCGTCATGTCCAAGTTTCTGTCCCCGTACAAAGCCACACTCCACAGAAAACATTTCACTTGTCTCTTCCTTACTTCTTTTTCCAGAGGTCTGCAGAATATATATATACATACTTCTTTTTAGTTTTTAACTATATTAAAAGCTTCATTTGCCATTGCTATCCTCCTTTTGACTTCCTGGCAGCAGCTCATGTTACTGCTTATAGTACACCCCAAGTACTTATTTCAAGCTGTCCACTTGCTCTACTGCCTCATTTAGAATTCGCACTTTGAACTTCTTTGTTCTTCTTCCGATAACCGTGATCTTCGTCTTGATTATGTCGTTGTAGACCATACATGGGCACAATTTTCGGTTACGTGAGGCACTCGATTTGAAATAGTTTGTTTACTAGGAGAGGAGACTGCAGAGTAGGATGTGAAATATAAACTGCTGTGACCTGCGTCACCTTATCGTAATCGCTAAGGCGGTCAGTGGCGAATTATTAGGAAATCGCTTTGTTAACGTGAGAGACTCGAAAACTTTATTCAATTTGGCAAATTAATTCGGCAGCTTTAATCATAAACCTCTTTACTATTTCTCCATCATTGAATTGATTTAAATCACAGGCGAGAAATTGCGTAACTAGCCAATAATATTCCATCACGTTGTCTACGTTTATTTTCTTGAATATTCTGGCGTTTCTCAAGATTATTTAATAGATTTGCACGTTCTCGACCTAAAATAATTTCAGAAAATCATATGTCGTTTTCTACAAACATTTGAAATATATATATATATATATATATATATATATATATATATATATATATATATATTAAATTTCTTTTGGAAATAATACGTACAAACAACATTTAATTCCTCGTACCTTTCAATGCAGCGTATTTAAGGTATAATATCGTATTTACGTAGTATACTATGCAAATGTTAAGATCATAAATTTTCTTCGGAATAGTACGAAAAAATAACATTTAATTTGTCTTACCTTCTAATTCAGCATGTTCTTTATGACATAAGGACTAATGTTGTTGTATATTAAATTTATTAATGCCTAATAGGATTTTCGAGCATAACATACATCGTATGTTCTCCCCTTCTAAACAGCAAAAAAACCCTTCCTCCATTTCTCATGAAATAATCGTTTTCTAACGCGTACACACTGCTTGGATAACGCCATTATGCCACCACTGATATTGCTTATGAAACTGATAGGCCTATAGAACCTGCCCACGCCTAGGAGCTGCGTGAGGGAAGAAGGGGGACTGTGAAGATGTCACTCAGAGCGATAAGCTCTGTGAAGGTCAGTGAGGCACTAATTCTCAAGTGAGGCACGATGCCCATCCATGTTGTAGACCAATAATAAAATGAGAGAATAGCAGTTCTATGTAACCAATATTGTCAGCAGAGTTGTGTTTGTATGTCGTAGGTTAAATGTTTGCAGTAGCGTTCTTAGTGCTTAAATTCCACTTCATAATAAATGCTGTATACACATGGATAAATACCTCTGAATGAGGTTCTGGCTGATATGTACTCGTATATTTATTATCAGGCAGTACATCTCACTTCGCAATATGCGTCAGAGGAAGAACAATTGTTTGTATGGATCTGAAGCTTAATTAGTGGAACACGTAGCTAATCGGCGATGTATGCAATGGAGGGGGAAAGGAACTGGCCACCCATTATCTTTTGGCCTAGTTTCCTCATGAGTGATGCCTTATTGGTGTTACTTATGAGGTTCAAACCTGTTTTCGGACAGTTGACTAAACAACATTGATTATTATTATTGTTATCCAAATATTGAAACCCTATTTTACCTTTGGTATATTAGGGTTGTAGTTTGTTACATGTGAAATACATTATGTAGTGATAATACACAATTTTAAAGAATTAATAGTGGGTGTGAATCATAGTTACAATATCAATACACTAATTAAGAGACAGTAAACAATACTAAATACGTTATGCAATAATTACTTTCAGTTAAAACAAAATGAAATAAAATTAGAAATTATAATCGAAGGTGTAGAGAAATTGCAAGATTATTACATTAATTTGTTATTTTATACATAATTTTAAGCAATATTAATGAGATAATGCACAGAATTGGCGTAGTTACAAATAAAACGCCTATTATATAGTTGGTCTGCGATAGTAAAAAAATAAAAACAAAATTACTTATGGTTACAAACTATATACCTGTCATCAAATGCTCAACAATAGTAAAATCTATAATACAAACATAGTTATTGTTGTTATTACTATTATTATGTCCCAAAGATAGACACCTTGTTTTACATAGTGCATTAGGATTTTATAACATCATTAATTTATATACAATTAATAGCTACAGTCTTGCGTGGATGTGGTGTATAAACTCTGTGAATTGTTTGTAACAACATTTTTTTCTAAGAAAATGGTAAAGGGGTGTGGAGTAATTTAAATTGCAGTCCGAGATATGATATCTTAAAAAGTGTCTGTTTCTTTCGAACACTGGACAGTGAAGAATCAAATGTTCAACAGTCTGATTGTCTTTGCATATGCACAGAGATTCTTCTGCACTTTTGATCCTAAATCTTTCAAAGTAGGAACCGAATTTTCCATGGCCGGTCATAAATTGAGTGTAAAAGAAGTCTGTTGAGAACTGACTGCAACATAGTCTGTCTTGTACATTGGGAAAGAATAATTTCTTGGTCACAGAGCCTTTAACACTAGAGTTCCAGTATGTATTCCACTTGAGTGTAGTTGTCTGCTTGATCCTCTGCTTAATGTATGAAATAGGACAGGTGGAATATTTATATTCTGAGTTGGTTGAGGCTGCTTGCTTCGTTAATGTATCCGCTCTTTCGTTTCCTTCAGTACCTGTGTGGCCGCGCACCCACATTAAGCAAATACGACCTTCAAATTTAAGTATTAGGGCTCTAATTTCGACGGCTATGGAATGCAAGTTGTATTTATCGTCAATGATTTGTAAGGCAGATTGAGAGTCGCTGTGAATACATGAGTCAATCCCGTTGGTAATGCTCCATTTCACTGCTTGCAAGATGGCAAAGAGTTCTGCTTGGAACACGGAGCACATGGGCGCCAGGCGGAACGTGGCAGAGTGGACTTCAGTAGTGTTGTAGTAGGTAACAAAAGCACAGCCCACCAAGGTGACGTCGTTCTCCTTTTGCAACCGAGAGCCGTCAGTATAGATGTATTCATGTCGATCTGTACATGTATTTGATGCACGGTGAAACAACATGGATTAATTATTACTGTTTTTAAATTTTGTGCTAGTGTTACTAATGCATAACACCCTGTTTAATCAAAGGTAAATATTTCGTAACTAAATATTTACTGCCTTACCCATACCAAGCTGTGGGAAGTGAATAGATGTCACAACGTAATTATTTTCTCTGTACTCACGTGTGACCGGATGCTTGACCTAACACTAAAAGAAATTTTCTTCCATATTTTTTCTTCATTGATTATTATACCACCAATGACCCATTGTTTACATTTGAAGGAGACATCAATGGCCTATTGTCTTCATTCCAAGGAAACATTGCTTCCGTTATTTCCATCAGTGTTGTAGGTATGTCAGAATCTCGCTTGCCCGTGTATAAGAGAGAAAACTCTGAAATAAACCTTGACCCGAACGGAATGGGGTTAAACATTGGGCTGTAACCTGTTCTTTAAGAAGTAAGTCACATTTCCCAATTGAAGCAGAAATAGCAATATACCGTAGGTACAGCCTTTGACACGGAAATTGGTCGCTGTTCAGAGACTCTCCGACTTCGGAATATGACAGAGAAGACATGAAACAAAGAATTACAGAAGCCTTTCTGTCTCTCTTAGCTGTGCTGAAGTGCAATCACGGATGTTAGGAGATCACAACATTGTTTAGCACAAGGTGGCAGACATTTTGAACACTTACTATGAAGAGTGTACGTACATAAACAACATACAACATTTTTCAAAAAAATACAATGTGTTGCTTTGTGAGTAAACAAAGTTGGAAAAAAAAAAAGTTTCAATAAAAGTTTTTTTCTTTTTAATAGTAATATACGTTACAAGAGCGGTATGTTGATGTTTTCATGTTCGAGGAAAAGATTGAAAAAGCGAAACGTAGTTGAGCTTTTTTAATTTCCGAGAACATGAAAACAAACATACCGCTCGTGTATCGTACATTATTTTGTGCGAAGATCGTTTATTACATACCTGAAAGAGGAATTTCTAATTAGTTGCAATGAAATCTCCATCTTGGTTTCTGATCAATGACGGCAACATTTAAAAACGAAAATATCTATCTTCAACATCGTTGCTATAAAATGTTTTCTGTGTTTACTATATTCCAGCAGGCCTTGATATACGTCTCTCTTTTTTTTCCCCCAGTCTATAAATGCGAACTTAAAACAAACGGTAAGGTTATGTAATGATTTATTTTTCATTTTAATATTTTAACAATATTATTTATATAACATATTGCAGTAATAACATCGGCATCTGGAATCTTGTTGATTTTTTTCACGGCTTCCTTAATGTTACTTGCATTACAAATGCAGTAACTTTTGTGGTGTTGTAGAGTTTACTTAATTTTTGCAAACATTTAAAAATAATAATTAACAGTGCAATTTAGGTGAAATTGCAGTGGTAAGTTTCCAATTTATAATTATTACTATGTTAAACGTCTCTAAAATTAATATGTTAAAAGCCTAAAGCAGTAAAATGAATATGGCGCTTAAGCGGTAAGAAGAGGGAAATTGCTATGTGTGTTAGGTTGGGAATACTGAATGTGGTATTTCACACTTACCGCGTATTGGTTTTGTGCGGAAAGCAAGTAAATACGCACGATCTCGCACAAAAGTAGTTACCAATGGCACCCATGTTCTCATTTGAAATTTTGAAGTTGACCGCAGGTACCCCTACTTCTGATTTGTTACGGAAATTGGTACTATCACTAATCGATTTACATAGGTTTCGGTTATCATAATTTTTAATGAACAACCAGGATCATATGGTTTTCGAGAAAAAGAGCTGATATGGGTGGTCTGAAACACCTGGTATTATATATCATATTTAGTTTAATTTTCCGTATCCGTACCTTTTAGCTGATTGTATGGCATGGATTGTCCACAAGTATGCAGTAACGGTTAGCATGTCTGACTGTGAAACGAGCGGGACTGGGTTCAAATCCTGGGTAAGGCATAGGTTCTCTCTTCAACCAATTGAAGCAGAATTGGTGGGTAACTTGACGTTGGACCTCGGATTCATTTCACCATTATAATTACACTTCTCTATTTCACATCCTTCCCATATTTCGGACTTGTTCCGATGGTAGAAACAGCTGCGGGCCGCCATCGACTTGGACCCCGTAGTATGTGGTCATTAGTTGCTGATGGTAGTGCTATATACCTTGAATCCATACCGGCCCCGATTCTCAAAAACAACCTTGCCATGCTTCAACAATAATCATTCAGGATAAGATTGAAGTAAGGATAAAGAAATTAAACATGTGGTATCGCTGAGTTATCGGTCGAGAATTTAATTTATTTCCCACTCCCTAAGTGACTTTCTAGCAAAAACTGATATTTATAAATTATATTATGATTATGAAATTATTATTACTATCAATTTATTAAGGACTAGCCGTACCCGTGCGCTCCGCTGCACCCGTTAGAAATAAATATAAAGTAATTACATAATTAAAATAGGACATTTGATCCAGGGAACATTCGTTTTTGATAGAAGGATAAATCGTTTAATATGTTACTTAATTTAAATTGCATCCAAATAATTAAGATGCGATCATTTTGGTCCAGAGACACTCATTTGGTGCAATGACAATTCCTTTAACATGTTTCTTAATTTTTATTACATGCAACCATAGCTTAATGAAGATTGACATCATTTAGATTTAATGTGTATATTTTATTTTACTTGTTATAGGTTTCCGTTGAATTATGGTAATAACTTAATTTTAACCCTTGTTTTCTACGTATTCAGTAAATGGCGCTTGGCCCACTATGGTTCTGAGCCCTTCAAATAACTTAAATTATATTATATAATATTATATATTATATATTATATTATATTATATTATATTATATTATATTATATTATATTATATTATATTATATTATATTATATCAGAAATTACTGTAATAACATTATAGCATTATGTCCATCTAGAGAAACTACACTTTCCAGTGGTGAAATAATAATTAATTATACAAATCTGTTAATTTAGCTTCCGATATTACTTCATACAAACACAGAAACATTCTCTGTAGGCTATCTTTCATAGCTTTCGATTGTTGCTGTCAAAGACCCCTTATAGACGAAGTCATTTGCTTTTTAATTCATTACACGACCTTAGATGGCAGTTATTTTAATTTTAATACTCATTTATCTCATTAAATATCAGTCCCATCAAAATTTTTCAAGGAATAAAACTATCGCAAATTATTTTTAAAGAAACTTTTGTTATGTAACATTTTTCACAAAAATCAGTAATAAGCGAGATATTTCGATTTAATTCAGGCCCCCTTAACCCCCCCCTTTTAAATAATGTATTTTGAATGCCATATACCCTAAAATCTAAGTTACAACGAACTTAATTTATATTCCAATTTTCATCGAAATCCGTTCAGCCATTATCGCGTGAAAAGGTAACAAACATACAGACAGACAGACATACAAACAAAAATAAAAAAAAAGCGATTTTCGGTTTCAGGGTGGTTAATTATATATGTTAGGACCAGTTATTTTTTGAAAATCGAAAATTACCAGAAAAATTTCGGCTACAGATTTATTATTAGTTTAATATTATGTTTAATTCGCTACATTATGAAAATATTCAATGTGTAGAAGATGTTTATGGGCCTAAATTGTGCAGAACATTTTAGCGGTCCATAAAAATTAAGTACGAGATTGAAGAGTTCCGAGACTCTCAAAAGGTTAGGAACTACTGGTGTAGAGATTGTGGTATATATTTATAGACGCATTAAGAATACGGACGAATCTTAAACGTGGGTATAATGTAAGAATTTCACTTCTTTTACAGGACAGAAATAGTATTCTTGATTCAACACGTGCAGTCGGTCGCGGTCCTGTTATAGGGACAAAGTAGTTGCGGTAGTGCAGACAATGACGTGAGGGGAGTGCAGCGTAAGCACGAGGAAAACAAGTGAAGGTCGGAAGAGCAATAAAACTCGTCGGCAAGGTCGTGACATAGAGCATGCGGCACCTCAACGGAAAATGACGCTATCATTCATTTTAACTCGTTTCATAACACAAGTAATTCAAATAACATTCGCCTACATTATAATCAGGCTTCTAGACTTCGGACCCAATAGAGCAGTTCAGCGGGAAATCCGCATAACGGCGTACTGAGTATAGTGGTAAAGCGTACAGTGGGTGGGGGTACTGTAGAATGAATGCCAACAAATACGCAAAGGAAAACGCTCTGGATTTGAAGGTTCTGACGAATAATTTGGTTTTCATACAAACTGTGTCTGAAACTAATACACGGTTAGAAAAATCGGAGCAAGAGATGCCGGAAGCCCTCAGATTAGTTGAGGAAATGACACAGAGAATTAATGAGACACCAAGTACATAGGTTATTGAACGTGTAAAACAGAAGTGGGAATCAATTTTATGTAAAAATAACGGATGTGGACTACTGTGTAATATAAACAGCAAATTAATGGACAAAGAGTAACCCGAGAATAAAGGACTGTCTCTTAGAGACTGCAATGATGTTAGGTTTTTTCGTTTTGCTCCTATCACGTCATGCGACGTAGAGCGCAGCTTTTCACAGCACAAACTGTGTTTGGCAGATAAACGAAAAAGATTTACACTGAAAATGTATCTTGTAGTGCATTGCAATTCGGTACTGTAACTGCACTTCCTAAAGACGACCAATAGGATAAATAAAGAAATTAAAATTGCTACATGTTTATTTCCACCATTAACACTGTGTATAATTAAACACAAATGCTTATAAAAGACAGGAGAATAAATGCTTTTCACATTCATTTGACATTGTCATGGTGTAATGTATATTTACTTTTAGAATGTCCATATGTGTGCGTTTCCCCATACTACCGTACTCTACTCTAAATAGCAACGTTGTTACCTCAACACATCTCTACCTTTCACTACCTGCAGCGAGTCAACAACCTATAGTACAAGCACAGTAAACTTATTGTATCGGGTCCCAAGTCTCGAAGCCTGATTATAATTAATTATAAACTTCGACTATTGAGACGTGTTTTATAATCCAGTCGTTAGGCGTTGCATCCATATGGTGGCGGTGGTTGGAGAAGTGCATATAATATTCACCTATTGCTGCTGCTGCTGCTGCTTCATTTGCTATATGTGTCATACAAAAATTTGCTATTAATTATTTCTCCTTCGCTTTTTTCGTCAGAGAAGAAGATAGTCGGTTACCACGTCTAGTCGCGAAACCAGGTGGCCCGGGTTCGATTCCCGGTCGGGGCAAGTTACCTGGTTGAGGTTTTTTCCGGGGTTTTCCCTCAACCCAATATGAGCAAATGCTGGGTAACTTTCGGTGTTGGACCCCGGAATCATTTCACCGGCATTATCACCTTCATCTCATTCAGACGCTAAATAACCTAAGCTGTTGATAAAGCGTCGTAAAATAACCTACTAAAAAAAAAAAAAGATAGTAAAATGGGGGGGGGGGAAGGCTAATGAATGCTTCATAAAACATAGGCTAATTTTTATTAATGCAAGAGACAAATCATATGATACTTCACCTATTCGAATATTTGAACGAAATTTGAGATGTGCATGGTTTTTCTTGCGACAATTTTCGGAAATCATATATGTAATTAATTAGCTGTTCTTTGTCCTTTACCAACATTCACTAAAATTACGATAGCAGGCAGAAGATGAGTGTTTTACCCATCTTATCTGTACCTGTCATTATGTTCTGATTTGTTTCTTCTGTGTTAGTGGCTGTAGAAAACAAGGGAGTTTTTGAATTTCATGTTGAAGATATACCGATAAGCTGTCACAATTTTACTATAATTATGTGTATAAATTCCGCCTTTGCTTATCATATAATATGAATGAATTAATTAGTCATATTTTCTCATTAACGTTTTCGGTACGTAAATTGTACCATCTTCAGATGTTAACCACAATGGTTAACAATTAGCATCATATACAAACATCTGAAGATGGTACAATTTACGTACCGAAAACGTTAATGAGAAAATATGACTAATTAATTCATTCATATTATATGATAAGCAAAGGCGGAATATATACACATAATTATAGTAAAAAAGGGAGTTTTTAGTCAGAATATTGGACTGAAAGAGAAGAAATAAGCCTAATTCAGTAGAAAATTATTTATTTCTCTGATGGAATCCCTTCCTTTTGATTACCATACAATTTCGTTACTGAGTTTATTTACCTACGTAGCAAATTAAATCATCGAAAAATTATCTGCTACAACCTACAGGAAATCGACGATGTTTGCTGTTGATATAAAGCAACGGCTTACTATTTCTTTATTAAGTAGAAGCATTATACAGTCGGACACTAAAGTCTACATACACCCTAAAAATAACACTTAAATTCAAAATCAATAAAGAAAATATTATGTATTCACTTTCTGTGACATAAACAGACATTTTAGGAAATGAAAAACAACATATATACTGCATTATTAATAACAATTCCATATAATAACATCTTAAGCACACAAAAGAAAAACCGTTCAGGTACAAAAGTCAACATACATTTTGATTATTTTTACTTTCAGGCACCGTTTAATATTTTGTATTTCCACCTTTTGCTTCTATCACAGCTTCCAAACTTCGAGGCATAGATTCCACCAATTTTTTTGTGTCCGCTGATGTAAATTTATTCCACTCTTTCACTAAGGCAGCTTTCAAATCCTTCTTGCTTTTTCTTTTGTATTTTTTTATCCTCTGTTTTAGTTCCCCCCAAAGATGTTCAATTGGGTTGATGTCTGGTTACTGGGGAGGCGAATGCAACTGTTTTGGTACATTGTAAATTAGCCATTCTTTTACGACAATGGCCGTATGCTTGGGGTCATTGTCTTGCTGAAACACCCACTCTGTTCCTAGTCCCAGTTTCTCAACAGATTGTTTCAAATTCTCCTTTAATATGGTGAGATACTTCCATTTATCCATAATATCCTCAATAAATACTAAATTCCCAACCCCAGCTCCAGACATGCAACCCCATACAAGAATATTTCCACCACCATGCTTCACTGATGGGACAAGATTTTTCTTTTTCAAACTTTCATTCCTTTTTCGCCACAGCTTTTGCTTTCCATCATACTGAAAGATGTTGAATTTACTTTTATCCTTGAAGAATACTGTATTCCAGTATGTGGAATCTTTACTTGGATGCAGAGTTGCAAATTCTAGGCGCTTCTGTTCATTTACCATGCTTATGAACAGTTTTTTCCTTGCTGTTCTACTTTGAAACTCATGCTTTTTCAGAAGTCTTCGTACTGTGGTGGGATGAACAATATTTCCACTAGTATTTGCGACATCTACCGCCAACTCCGTAGCTGTAATTTTGGGATCTGAATTCACTTTTCTAGTGATGTGTCGTTGCTCCCTGTTAGATAATTTTGTTGGTCTTCCACATTTAGCTTTGTTTTCTACACTTCCTGGATCATTGTTGTTTCTTATTACGGTTTGGACACTTGCACGGCTCCTTCTAACAATTTCCCCAATTTTACGCAGTGGAAAGCCCTTTTTATTGAGTTCAATTATATTTTTTCTCACTTCCACTGGTATTTCAGTTCCTTTTGGATCCATGATACGCAATCAAATTATGTATTGTAATACACATCTACTGCATCAACAAACTGCACCAACTTTACTGTGTTCACTGCAACGTCTCTCCTACAACTGACGGAAGAATCGAAGTGTATGTTGACTTCTGTACTTCAGTAAACACAAACAGTTGCATCTATCAAGCTTGTAGTGCAAGATACTGGTCTGAATACCTTGGTTTTTGTTATGGAAGTGAACGCAGACATAGAGTTTCACGTTAACATCTGTGCAGTCAGAGTTGTACAAAATATGCTAAAAATGGGGGTGTATGTAGACTTTAGTGTCCGACTATTTCATGTGCATCATTCACGGATACATTGAAGAGCACATTCTGAATACTCGTAGTTCATGAGGGAACTTTGTACATAGACAACATACCCAAACCCATTTCTTCAGCATTAGAAAAACATGCATTTGTATAAAAACCTAGAAATCGTTCTTTTGCAAAATCGCAATAATTTCTCTTAATTTTACATATGAGAAAGAAAAAATAAATTTATGAAGCAGTAGAAAAAAGAAATGTGCAACAGCAACAGTTAGAACGGCTTAGTTATTGGTAAGTGAAATGTGTCGAATATAAAAGCTATGTGTACATGCACGCATAGTCGACCAATAGATAATATCCACAAAATAAATATTTTCATTAAACGTGATCGTTGATCTCCGAACAGAATTGTTTTGATTTGCAAAATTCTCCTCGGTTGCAATAAAGTTTAATACGTATACGTATATATATTTTGGTGTTTATTTCCCTTTCGTTGGTAGAATGTCTTGAAACTAATTTTTGTAATTGATTAACTAGCGGACTTACTCCTGTTAATTATGTAAGTCTGTGCGGCTTACAGCTGTTTCGGTGCTTCATCACACCATCCTCAGAGCCTACTAGATCTCTGCGTCATCTCGAACTTCTCTGCCTGTTGTGTGGGTGCGTTTGATTGTTGAAAAGTGGAGTCAAATAGTGTGTGTGTACTGAAATTGATCTGTGTGTTGAAAATTTGATCAGGGTGTGTTTTACTGTGTTTGCATATTTCATATTTTTCTAGTGTGTTGAGTTTTTGGTTCTTGGGTTGTATGTGTAGGATTTCCATGTCCGCATTTATGTTATTGTATGTATGGTTAGCATTGGTTATGTGATCGGCGTATGTAGATGTATATTGTGTCCTCTGGTTATTGCTTTAATGTGTTCTTTGTAGCGAGTTTGGAATAATCTGCCTGTCTGTCCAATGTAGAACTTGTCGCAACTATTACATGTGAGTTTGTATATACCTGTGTGATCGTATTTATTTGTTTGTTTTTTTTGTGTGTTGAGATGTCTTTGTAGTATGTTTTCTGTTCTGTATGCTATGTTGTAATTCTGGTTTCTGAATGAAGATGCGATCTTATGTGTGCTTTTGTTTTCATATGTTAGTGTGATGTATTTCTTGTGTTCTTGTGTTTGTGTTGTGTTTTGCGTGTTTTTGTGTTTAAGTTTTTGTTTTGTCTTCCTTATGATGTTGTCTATTATGTTTGGATTGTATCCGTTTTCTTGTGCTATGTATTTGATTGTGTTCACTTCTTCATTGTAGTATTGTTGGCTCATGGGTATGTTGAGTAATCTGTGTACCATTGTCCTGAATGCAGCATGTTTGTGATGTATGGGGTGTTTAGACGTGTTGTGTATGTGTGTAGTGGTGGTGGTTAGTTTTCTGTATATTTTGAAGGTGTGTTTGTTGTCAATTGTTGTTATGGAGATGTCTAGGAAATTTATGTAATTTTTGTGTTTATTTTTATTAAGTTGGTCATGCTTAATACTGTACGAAAGACTGTGTTAGGTAGTGCAGTACTGATTTTAATCTATATCCAACCAATGTTCTTGAAGTAGACCTATAATTTCGTTGGTTTCTATTTCAGGGACATTTTAGCAGTTCATTGCGGAATTATCATATACTTCAGCTTGCATATCCATCGCGTTTAATAAAATTGTAGTTCAATTTTTAACGAAAGACTAGGAAAATACATCTAATGAATGAATGAATGAATGAATGAATAAGAAATATATAGATAAGTAAACTCTTAGCGTTCTTTTATTTAATTACTTGGCACAGATATTTTCAAGCTTCTTCATGTATTATTTAACTATTTCGTTGTTTTTAATGCGTATGTCTTTTGAATTAAAGTTATTTTGTGTCGCCTTTCGCCTCTTATTTGAATTCTTTGGCTATAAATACATTAGAAATGTAATTTTGTAGACTTGAGGTCATAAAAACGTTTAATTCTATCCAACATATTTCTTGTGTCTCAGAAAGAAGTCTGCGTAAGGTAACACTGATCTTACCATGAGAGTAATACGAAGGAGTCACCATGGTTTCATAAAAGTCTTTGTCACGGCTGCACCCCATGATGAAGACAGCGCTATATTGGGAACAATACTGCCAAGTATAGGGATATTACATAACATCTACAGGTTACCCAATCTGCCAACTGCTACGCAGTACCTCCAGGGAAATGCTACGTTAACACCTTGCAACTGGCCACTATTGTCACATACGAGGGGTAGTCATAAAGTTTTAATTATCACCTCGAAAAAATGAAGCTGCGACCATGAAACTTGGTGATGGTGTTAGTCCTTTTCTACATATTCACCCTTCAACGCGACACATTTTTCCCAACGATGGACGACTTGACGGAGGCCTTGGTTGTAGAAGTCTGCATTTTGGCTGTTCAGGAAACGCTCCACCTCAAAAATCACCTCGTCGTCATTCTGAAAATGCCTGCCACGCAATGGTTTCTTCATCCGAGGAAAGAGGAAGAAGTCACTGGGTGCCATATCAGGAGAATACGGGGGGTGAGGCAAAATTTGATAGCATAAAGAAGCAGCATGTGTGACTGTGTCCTGTGCAGAATGAGCTGGGGCGTTGTCATGAAGGAAAAGGACCCCCTTGGACAGCTTCCCGCGACGCTTCGTCATGATAGCCTCCCGTAACCTCGTCAGGAGATTTCGGTAATATGCTCCTGTGAAGGTTTGCCCCTTCTAAGCATAATCTGTCAGAACCACACCTTGGATGTCCCAAAAAACACTCAGCTGTACTGTGCATTTGTTTAAAAGACAGTGTCTTTCTCTAAATCCTCCAAGTAGGTATTGAACAGGATAGGACGTTCTTGTGTGACTTAATTATTAATAATAATTAAAATTAAGGGTCCTTCATTGCAACTGTGATGAATTACAAAATCTTTAATAATCGTAGAAATACGTCACTGAACCCATAAATAAGCGTAGACTGTGTCAAATGAATTTTTTCAGCTGGTTATTCAACAACGCTGTATTAACTGCTCGGTTAATAGTTGATGGGAATGGTGATAGGGGAATGGTATTTGGCGAGATGAGGCCGAGGATTGGCCATAATTACGTGACATTCACCTTACAGTTGAGAAAACCTCGGAAAAACCCAACTAGGTAATCAGCTCAAACGGGAATCGAACCCACGTCGGAACGCAACTCCGGATCTGCAGGCAAGCGCCTCAGTCGACTGAGCTACGCTGGTGGCTGTCAACTGAATGGAGACGTTCTTAAAAAAAAGAAAACTTCACTACGTAATAATATTGAATTTGATGTTCCCTATAACATCAAACGTGTTTTATCTCCCCTAACAACATTGTACAGAACGACATTCAAATGTGTGTAGATAGCGCTGTGTTTTTGAAAGGAAATAGTAATATGCGTTACAAGAGCGGTATGTTGAAGTTTTCATGTTCGAGGAAGAGTTTGAAAAAGCGAAACGTAGTTGAGCTTTTTTAATTTCCGAGAATTGAAAGAAAACATACCGCTCGTGTATCGTACATTATTTTGTGCGAAGATCGTTTATTACATACCTGAAAGAGGAATTTCTAATTAGTTGCAATGAAATCTCCATCTTGGTTTCTGTTCAATAACGGCAAATTTGCAAAACAAAAGTATCTATCTTCAACATTGTTGCTTTAAAATGTTTTCTGTGTTTACTATACTCCAGCAGGCCGTGATACACGTCTGTTTTTTTTCCCCCCAGTCTATGATGAGTCTGGAATCTTGTTGATTTTTTCACGGCTTCCTTAATGTTACTTGCATCACGAATGCAGTAACTTTAGTGGAGTTGTAGAGTTTACTTAATTTTTGCAAATATTTAAAAACAATAATTAACAGTGCAATTTAGGTGAAATTTATAATTATTACTATATTGAACGTCTCTAAAAATAAAATGTTAAAAGCCTAAAACAGTAAAATCAATATGTCACTTAAGCGGTAAGAAGAGGGAAATTGTTGTGTGTGTTAGGTTGGAAATACTGAATGTGGAATTTTAGACTTTCCGCGGATTGGTTTTGTGCGGAAACCAAGCAAATACGCACGATCTCGCACAATAATATTTTGTTAGGAAAGAGGGAAATGTGTTACTAAGGATTGAGTGTATTGTATGCTGAAAAGGGAAAACGATGTAATGTACGGTAAATTGTTATTCCAGTGAATTCCTTAATTCGGGAATAAAAGTTAATTCTTTTCTTTTGAGTTAGACTTATTTTTCTCGAGAAAACTTGCATGAAATTATCACAGAAGTGATGAAAAAGTCCCTAACGTGTTTAGAAATTACTTTAGAACGAGATTCAAAGTATGAACTCGATAAACAGTTGACTGACAAGTGAGTTTTATGTTTCAAAACATGGCATTGCTGTCTCAGCAGGAACAAGATTCAAGCGAAGTCGTGAAAATCGAACGCAGCTCTAGTGTGTACGGCTCACTGGACCGATTAAATAGTGCTAGCGCGGCCGTGAACCCGCAAACTGGGCTACCAGCAATGGGGCAGTGCGACCGTTACCTTCAGGTGTCTTCTTTTGTTTTGTTGCTCTCTTTATCAGCTGGCCTGTTACAGGGTGCTTCCAAGCTTTTGCAACAAAAACATTTGTTTCTACACTTGCAATAGGGATATCTTATGCGAAGTTTTACCGCTAGATGGCAGGAGCGTTCCATGCGGCGCAAGATGTTGTAGGGCTATATTATGTCATATGCTACAGTTGATTACGTTTTCCCGCTTGTTGGTTTTCTGTGCGTGTCAAAATTATATTTACAATTATTTTGTATAACCTAGTATAATTTAATATAATTCAATATTTTCTTACCTCATAATTTAATTTAATTTACAATAAATAATAACGTAAACTTGTGTAATATTGAGCGATTCCCCGAGATGGGTGGGGAAATCTACAGTATACAGAATATAGATACGAGTAAATTCTCAGGAATAGGGAATATCCTAAATTAAATGAAGCACTATCACTTAAAATAATATTTAAAATAAATCTAATTTTGTATTGTCTAAGGAAATATATATCCAGAGGATGGATGTATTTACTTGTTTTAGGTGGAATGATCGTATGTCCTAGACTTGAAATTATTCATTTATTAAGGTTGTGTCCTTGTGCGCATTCAATGACTCACACAACAGTGTACACTTTTGATTAGCTGCAATATTTTCAAACAGAACGTTGGAGAAAATTGTTCTTAAATGGGTTTTAGACATTTTACCAGTCGCTTCTAGACTAGGCTAGGCTTACGGGTAAGGTGTCCCATCCCCTTAACTTGTACAGTGCTCTAACAGACAAACCACACATTACACAAACGAATGCTTTTGGGAGCTTTACAGAGATGTAAAGATGGGCCTGTATACAAATTTTGGCTACGAAATTCCTGTTCGAGCCGAAACCCTTCCCTTGTGAGATGACGACTCCTGATGAGGTTACTGAACAGTCTTCTTGCCTACAGGGACATGTTCCTTTACGTACGGTATCGTGAATTCCCAGCTTTACTTCCCTCTCGGAGCAAGCCAAGCTAAGACCGGGTTTGAATCTCTAAACCTCGGATCTTATAGCCAACATGTTAACCGCCAGACCACCAGAGACCACGTAATTTTGTGTGATGATTTTGATGAACTGGTATTATTTAAATTTATTGAAACTACAGTTGTTAAGATTTGACTTGTGTTGTTCGAATGATTGATTTCAATAATGGTAATCCAATTATAATATCTACTAACTGGTGATGTGTTTATTGTTGCAGACGCTGCCGGCGTGCCCGGTGCGCCTGAACCTGAGGGGCGGCCTGGAGGCGTTGTCCCAGCAGCTCGCCGCCTCCGTGAACCGCCTCCACTGCCCCACCTTGCCAGCCATGCCCGCCGTTCGGGGTCGTAAGGGCTGGTGCGGCTGTCTCCAGGTCAGTATTCTCTACGCTGTGTGCCCAGACTGTTCTTGAACTCCCGAAAAAGCGCAGCCATTCTAATGTTATAGTGACAACATATAAAAGAGAACGATCGCTAGGATCTCAACTGTCCAAAATGAACTTTTGGTAACCACCGCTAGATCCAAGTATAGCTACAAGCTATTGCCACAGTCTACTATATACAGTCGCGAAGCTCAATATGTAGTAAAAATGCAAACATGGGTAGTTGCCCACCACTAGGATCGCTACTATCGCCTCATCATCGCAGATCTCTCTCCTAGCAGACGACAAAATATGTTACACTTTCGTTGTCGTGTTCTTTTGGAAAAATTAACACCTTCCTTCCATTATTGAAATATTAAATGCATAAAGTTAATTTATTATTTTAATGAAGTATATTAAATTCCACCATAAACTCGAAGATACCTGCAAGAAATAAGTTAATATTATTTTTGTTTGTGTAAAACGAACTGAAATTTACTATAATCGCTTCACTCATTCAAGATTATAGCGATAATTAACTATGAAACCAATAAATATTAATTTGCATTTCCCTTTACAACAATAATAATGGAAATATGATTTAATGGAGTAACTTACGTGTACCGGTACTTGTAGTGTAGGCTTACGTAGTTAACAAAGTGGGATGAGGTTAAGCAGTAATAATCACACCAGAATTGGAAATAAAACGTGATCAATAAATTTCATTGTAACAGACTTTTTCTACGTCTCTAGTAAAGTAACAAATAAAAATAACAACAGAATTAACAGCTATAATTAAAAACATATCCTTTGAAAAAAAAAAGTAGGCCTAAGCAATAATAATCCCACCAGAATTGAAAATAAGACGTGATCAATAAATTTCATTAAATCAAACTTAATTTTTCTACGTCTCTAGTAAAATATTATCATTCCAATTATTATATTTTAGCCATTAATATTTGTATTACAACCAATAACGAACATTTCACAAGCATCAATGTGAAATACGCAACGAGCTAGCACTCGATGGAAATACGACACAGTCCAAAATCGACCGTGGACAGTCTATTGTTTCTAGTTGCTAACCACTTGGAGCGCTTTATCACGAGATTTGCAAAAAATCACCTCAAGCTTCGCGACTGTATATAGTAGACTGTGCTATTACTCCATCCAATTCCATCAGGGTTATAACGTGACTTCTTTTGCAGCCGCTAGAGGGCACTTATAGACCTGTTACTAAATCTACGTATTACTCTGTGAAAAGATTTATTAAATCTACATACTTAGACTTCAACAAACAAAATTTGATAACATAATCTCAAGGGGGGAAAATGGAACTATCTGCATCAAAATCCACAGTTAATTCCCGATTTACCACGAAAATCGTCTGTAGCTGCATTTAGATTGGCAACAGGCCATGATTGTTTGGCCAAACACCTGCATAGAATAGGAATATATCAGTCCCCTAACTGCCCATTGTGCAACTCAAACCAAGAAATGGATTCGGAACACCTCAAAATCTGTGCTCCAGTGGTTGGCCATGATAATATCTTTGAAAAATATTGGAGTGCAAGAAGTCAAATGACTTTATTGTCAAAGGTCTGGCATTAGAAAACAACAACAAAAATTGATGTGTTGTCTTAAGGGGAGATTCCACTGAAAATCATGAAAATATTCCAAAACATTTTTATTGGCTATTTCACTACTTTAGAATATTTTCATACCCCATATGAATTTAGTTCAATTCTGATTACAAATATGTTTAATTTCCTTAATTAAGGCTGTAAGGGGGCGTTAAAGAGCTATCAAATTATTTTCTCATCAAAGAATTCTTTTTTAAAAATTTCTGATTACAAGTCTAGTAACTTTTTGGTTCTAAACTTGGCTTCCTGAAGTTACTAGATGAATGTAGCGGAGGTGAATTTTAATAGTTATGTGTTACATAAATATTCATTTTATTTTCAAATCCATTTTTCCATAAGTTTATTTTTCTTGATTCAACACCAACTTTTTTTGCCAAATATTAATGAATCTGGATGAAATTTTTACTCCAAGTGTTTATGAGGTAGCTGCATGTTTCTATGCATTTATTTTATAAGAAATGCTGCTAGTTTATTTTATTTTTGTTGATGAATTACAGAAAAATAACACTTTCAAAATTTCAAAAAACATTTTCAAAGTGAATAAATTATATATTTCATAAAATGAATGCATAGAAATGTTTCTCTATGTCTTATGAATGTAACAAAAAAGGAAGCTTAAAACTGGAGATCTTCTACTAAAAACTTGGGTTCAAGAATATTTATAAAAAAAACAAAAAGTCAAAAGCCTAAAACATTTGGGAGTTCAAAATTTGAATTGTGTCTTTGCTTTTCTTTCTTCATATGGTTCCAAAATTACGAATACCCATTTCACTAATCCACATTTATTTATAACCTAATGGGGTTTATTGAGGATATTTAAGCTTTTCAACACCTGAGAAATAATATTTAAAAGTATAAATCATTCATCACGATGCGCCTTTATTTAAATTTTATGGTTAAATACTCCCAGTATAACTGAATTGCCAATATATTCGTAATCCTGATCATAGAAATGCAAACCGTGCCTTAATCTATAAATCCGATGGACAAACAGATGTGATGATCATTATGGTGATGGTTGTTCAGAGCTTTCAAATGTGACGGTGCCTTATTGCGTGTATTAGTTTGTACAGGAAGATCTACATTCTGATAAGCATTTTCAAATTTAATTTACTTCAAGAGGCAAATTTTCTGCTTGGATACTACAGTTGACAATATATTCACTTGATGAAGTGGTCGTATCACACCTAGACTGCGTTACATGAATGATTCAGGTGTAGCCTAAGTGCAATTTTATTAAAACTGTGCACGGCAGCAAAAAAATGATGCAGCAGCTTCTGGAAGTCTGACGTCATGACACAAGGTGCCTATTAACACCCCTTCAACCTTTACATTAATTGACTTTCCGTTTGTATTCGTTGAATACGCAGATAAATGATCATAACTCATAATAATTAATTATATAATGAATAATATACTGCCCAGTTCACTTGCAGAATGGAAGAAATGACATAATATTAATTTATTATGCCGACTATTACACTTTTACTACGTCACACTACTTTCGACCAATAAAACGGTACGAAAGGACGTCTTTCAACCAATCATGGCTGCTTATCGCACAATTTTATCGCGTCCCTAGCATTTGTTTTAATTTTATCGCGTCCCTAGCATTTGTTTATTTTTATTACTACCCTAGCATTTGTTTCTTTGTTTGCCAACATTTCAAACTGCACTGGTCTGACCGTCAAAAAACAGAAAATTACAAACCACTCCCGTCGATGCACATCACTTTCAAATATGACTCGCATTTTGGCATTCATGAACAAGAATTAATAAAGATCACTGGTCATATATGAAGAGCACCATTCGGAAATCCTGAATGAGTTGAGGGATACACCATGTACACCAACGAGTTCACTTCTTTTACGCACACGTCCAATATAACATCAACTGAACCACCAAAACATTCAAATTTGAAAATTGTACTTTCAATAATTGTTTCTTTTAAAATTATCCATGTTTATTTTTTATTTCATCATCGGGCTATTCCATATGAAATCGGACAACGAAATACCATGACATGTCAGAATTGTCTGAAAATTCGTACAGACGTTTAGTATATGGGAACTAGTAAATGTACAAATTTTGGCTTTCCTTAGCCCAGTAGTTTTCAGATAAAATTCTTTAAAATTTAGCGTATTTTGTATTTTCTTCTTGCTTTAAACACATACTACTACGCCTGGCTTCGAAATAAAAAATTAAGCTATAGCTAATTTTGTAGTGCACATTTAAATGTATTAATGGGGTGTAACACATATATTTTATTGTTTGTGGAAATCATGGATATACTGTTTTTTGTGATTTATAACTTGTTACCACCAAAAAAGTATGGATATAAAATACTATAATATTAGTTATTGTTGAGACAAAAATCATACATTTTTTTTTTAAAAGCTATTTTAAATGAAAAGCCTTAAAATAAATATTTCAAATCTCGCTATAAAAATACGCGCTCCCTGCAGCGTCATGCGGCGATGTGAGAGGAGCCAGAATGTTCTTATCAGCTGGCCTTGAAACAGCTGGTGTGTAGTCACAACACAAGGGATGAGACGATTACGTGACCCACCAGCCAGTCTTCTGCGTATATTATTACAGGGTGACAGAGGATATTCAGTTCCATTGTTTGAAAGTTTTCTTTTATTGTGTTGCAGAAAATTCAACAAAAACTACTCTGTTAAGGTAAGATGACGATTACGTATTGCCTTAAAAGCAAGAATTATAGCTATCAATCATGCTATTACAAAATCGCGTCACAAAAATACATGTGCACATTATCGGTACTGAAAAGTAAAATCCTTTTTTATAGGGTGCCCAAAATGGAAAATCGTTTTAGGACAGATCGCTGCTTCAGCCCCTTCCAACGATAACATAGAAAAAGTACCACAGAAAAGTTGAAGGTGGTGCCAAATTGGATATTGGAAAAGTTTAACATTCCCATTAACTTAAAAAACTCTGTGAGAATGTGTAAAACGTGTTCCTGCAATTATACAAGACTATAATAATAATAATAATAATAATAATAATGGCTTTATTTATCCTGGCAGATTTAAGGCCGTAAGGTCTTCTCTTACACTCAGCCAGGAATAAGATTTGCTTACACAGTTGAACATAAAACTGGATTGGAATTAATTAGTTACATACTGATACAATTTAGGTACATAATGAGACCATCCCCTACGGATATTACCGGTACTTCTAAATATTGTGCTGAACAAATTACAAATCCCAATTCTGATACCTATCACAGTGATAAAACTAATGTAGGAGGAAGCGCAGGTAACCCAAGTGTTACAGAGGAAAGAACAGGAGAGGAAATTATTGAAGTGGATAGTGCTGATAATACAAGTGACGGTACTACTACTACTACTACTACTACTACTACTACTACTACTACTACTACTACTACTACTACTACTACTACTACGACTTCTAATGACTTTCAGAAAGAAATTGAGATTCCAAAATTAAATCAATCGCTCGCTTCTATTGAGGAAAGTCCACTGGAACAAGAATATCGCATGCCTTCATCCCTGTCTCCACATCAAAGCTGGAAATGAAACTTTTCTCCCATGCTGCCAATAGTGTTGAAGTAACCATCAGTAAACAGTAACAGGTTAGTGTAGGATTATGTAATTATTTTAGTATTCAGAGAAATACGTCTTTCATTTCGAGTTGTTTTCAAATGCTTGAACTACTCGCATGACGCAACTTACGAGCTGCTAGCGTTGGCCAACTACGCACGCTCAGCTAGCTGTGGGATGCAGCCGCGCGGCGAAGAAATCCACGATGAGAATTCTTTCTTTATTTTTTTTTTCACCCTTACCCAAAGAAAATTTTGGATCTGTAAACTGTGTTTCATTCTATATTAAGTCGCCCATATTGTCGTATTTTTATGTTTCAGCTATTTTTTAAAGAAAAAAAGTAAAATAAATAAATCTGCCTAGTCAAGTGAATAAGAATTTTTAAAAAATCCCTCCAAAGTCATTATATTACTCTCTGAGTCTGCTTTAAAAAGAGATGTCGTTGAAAATTCTACCACTAAATGTCACTGAGCAATGTTCTTCCAAAGCTAAGAATTTTACGAAAGTACGATAAATTTGACGCTCTATAAAATGAAATGTAATACTAGTTGGGGATATTTTAATTCACCATTAGGCTTGTCCAGTGAAGGCCTTTCAATGACAGAAGCACTGTTTTATTTAAAAAATGCGAGGTCAGATTTTGTGAAATTTTGTCCGATTTCACATGGAACAGCCCCATCGTTAATTAAAACGTTTCTTGTTTATTTCATCATCCCTAATTAAAACTTTTCTAACACTTGTTTATATTATTTAGGTTATGTTTGTTATAGCTTCTGCTATATATTATGGATAGTCACGTATCAGAGATTGTTTAATACTAAAATTAATTGAAAATCATCTGTCAAGTGACGTTGATTACTGGGATCCGGATGATTGAAATGGAATGCAAATGTTTTAATAAAAATGAAACTGAATTAACAAAGCCTTCTTGACTAGTAACAGTCCACGGAGTTCAATGATGATTCCATAGTTGGCACAACTGATACCGGTAACAAGAAAACATCATCATAAAACACTACTGCCATCTAGCGTAATGTTGAGATGGTACAATAATACATTTGAAGACAGTTGTATTTTCGTAAGCCAATTAATATTTTATTGTACACTTTGTTACTTCTAACTTTATATAGCCTACTTTCTTCTAATCGTGTAATAGTCAATTAAATCCCACTCGAGTTTTGATTTTCTCATGATAAATCAAAACCTCTAGTGAGATTACTGTTGATAAAATATCCGTTGACGACAGCGGGTCAAGGACGACCAGCTGACTGTTGGCATCACGTGCACATGCCTCAGCAGAGATGAACGGTCATCCAATCAATACGGGGGTGACCATGATCCCGTCACGATATAGCTGTCTTTTGAAACTAAATTTCGTTACTCACTGTAGCTTCTCAAGTTCATCATGATGCTGGTTGCTGGGTGGACACCAGTCCCATGAAATATCGTGAGAAAATGTCTTCCTTCATGAAGACTCGAACAAGCACTCATTCCATGTCGCTGGTCTAAGGCATGACGCCTAAGATCACGCGGCTTCGGTGCGAGACTGTCCACCATAGTTCAAGTAACGATTTTAAGTCTGTCTCTTCAGTGGATTTCGATTCGATTCTCAGCAGAGAAATGGAAATTTATCGTCCTCCTGCCCATTACTTTGTATTTGTTCTCTATTGTCTCAAGCAATGGTCGTACACAATGCTGACCACATAAAGAGGGAGTCCCGCTACTTGTTAGTGTTAACATTGGTTTCATAATCGTAGCGAGTGTGAGGTTAGAAGAGCCAACTTCTGAGCGTTGAGGATGGAAATAGTGTTGATTATAATGATGATACTGAAATTAATAACTTTTACACTTATTCATACCAGCTGCAGCGATGGGGGATTGAGCTTCGTGGGTAAAATGTTCATTTCAACCCCATCCAAGGTTTAGAACCGTTTGTTTATGAAGTAGCGGCGGGGAACATTGCCTCATTGCAGTGGCGTGTACTTATAGCATTGAATATGACGAAAGTTCTTTTGTTTGATCTTACGTAAATATTCCGCTTTTCCATCTTCTCATTCATCGTAGAAATTAAACCTCCGTTTCGAAGCCATCTTCTTTTTTTTACTCGATAAGTAAACGCAAGTTTCGTGGAGAGTAATGGGTCAACGTCAGTGATCACAGCAGACAAGGATCAAGACCACGTGCTCGGCTCTAGCATTGGACTGGGTTGAAGGAGAAAAAGAGGGGAAGGTACTCAGTAGTACATGTTCCGCATCCCTGGTTCACACAACTGGCTTCATGTGGGTGAATGACGAACAGTCAAGTACCTGCCATTAGAAACATACTGTTCTCGATGTCGGAAGAGCCTTGTATAAAAAAAATACTTATGTGAGCAGGAATGGAACTTTCTGAATTGGAGCTGTCTCATAGAATCCCACTTAAGGCTCGTTCACAATGAAAATTAAACATAACGTTAGCGTTAACTTAAGAATGTAAACGTTACGGTAAAATCAAGAAGTCATACCATCATTCACGATGGGAACATAAACACAACAGCAAACATACTTGGTAACCATGGAAACATAACAACGACGCCATTTCCTCATATTCTGTCGTATACTTCAGCGCTCCACGATTGTGTTCTGTTTGCAAATCACGTAAGCATAAGCAGGAAAGTTTGGAGTTTGCAAACTTTCATGTAACGTTTAACGGCAATGTTAATGTCAGTGTTCATGTGAATCATTGTGAATGATCCCATTTGGTAGCCTGGCCGCAAACTTCTGTGTTTATGTTACGGTTATGTTTAATTTTCATTGTGAATGGGCCTTTACAGTTTGCAGAAGCAGTAAAAAGTTTGTTTTATATTTCATACATTTGCATTAAAAAAGGAATTACTTTTAAATTCCGACTTGTTAAACAGGGATGTCTATTACCACCCATTTTATGTAGCATTTATTTAGATGTCTTCTTTGAGAATAGAAATTTTGAGACTTGAATAGTTTCTGAACATTGGAAGGCAGAAATTAAATTTATTGGCCTTTGGAAATGATTTGGTGTTACTTGCAGTCTCAGAAGAAGCACTGTAGAGACTTGGTTTTTAAATTAAATATAGGCCTAGTAATAAATAATCATAATTATTGTAAAATGTAACGTACAAAAACTAATATTGTTGCCGTTACTCGCCAGATTTAAAATAGAGTAATAATGAACCAAACACGAATTGAGCAGGTGTTCCAATTCCAGTCTGTGCTTGATATATTCTTCCAAAACGGTAGAGATACTTAAAGTCTTATAACAAATAAAAATTTCAGGTAATAAATGGTACAACAACAAACACATTAGGAAAAAATATAAGTATTAGTATTTTATTTATTGCTACATACAATACAAAATAAATACGTATTATTGACGTAACGCACACCCTTTTGAGCAAGGTCCTGTTCGGGGGCGGTTCCTATAAATAACTATTTTGTGCTAAATGGAACATAATAAAGATTAAATAATATTATAAAACCAATATAATTATTACAAAACAGGGATAATTGCTTAGATAAAAGTAGAGAATCAAGTCAAAAACAGAATATAAGCTGGAATGAATGAAGTATGTTGAAATTCAGAAAAAGAAAAAAAAATGGCGAAATAGACATGAATACTGAATAATCTTGTTAATTTCCTTCTTAAATTTATTAAAATCAAAATTATCTAGGTCAGGATTTATCATCAAATGGAGTTGTACAGGGACATCATTTTATTTTTACTAACATTTTTAATATTAACCTGGCTATACCTTTAGAGAACCGGAAAACCCGTTCGCTACCCCCTTCCATAACTGGAGTTCGATGATACTGGCGTAAAACACAAACACAACACTTTACTAGGTATAGGAGGGAAGAAAAGTACTTCATCCGTTTACGCAAACTAGGAAATATCGCGATTTTGAGTTCGATAATTTTCATTAGGATTTTTATTTAATCAAAATGCAGTACTGTATTAAGAATGAGTGTTTTTACTCACGAACTGAGCTATCCATGCGAACGTGTTCATTATGTAGTGTATATTATACTGTCTACAGCACATTAGCGTACAATATAGAGAATAATGAAGTTCAATTGAAAAATAATCATAAAATGGATATTTAAACACATTTTTGAAGATGGTAGCCATTCATTTCGATAGCCTACAGGCTTCAGTTCTTTTGTGCATATTATCGCACTATAGACTATTGCATCTAATTCCAATTACCAATTTCGTCCTTCGTACTAGTAACTCATGTTGAAATAATTCTGTACCTACTCTATAAAAGAGTACCTTATGTAATGTAAATTCAATCTTCACTTCTGCCCGACCCGCATAGATAAAATTACTCAGACATGCTATCTACTCTCCGTTCAAGTGGTTATGCCGCAGGATCGTAGAAAGGAGGGAAATCACGTGACAGTTAATTACTTAACGAGGCCCTTTTATTTAAGTTATTTTAAACAGTTGTATAATATTATGTAAACGACCATTCCTAACAGAAATTAATGTTTTCAGAAAAGAGCTAAGACAGCCCTGCTTTTACAGAGGGCCGTGCAGAAGCAGGTGGGGGAAATCGGGATGTGACGTAGGCAAACGGACAGTACCTGTGCGAAAATATGATTCAATATTAAAAGTTCTTTCGTTACTGGAAAACGCAAACATATTTCTGGAACGTACTATACTCAGTAACTCAGTGCTGTTTACTATAAGCGGCCTTGATTCTGTCTGGAAAACAGTTGAAACTTCATTAGTAGAAGGGGTGGGAGTGAAGTACATTCAAAAACTCAGGTACAATAAAAATTGAAGTAAAAATAAAATGATGTCCCTGTATAACCTTAGTCCAGTTGTTGTGTAGTCTTACATTCAAGTTTAAATGATTGATTAAATGGCAAACGTACTAGTGTTAAATTATATAACCACGTGTGGCTTACAGCTGTTTCGGTGTATCCTTCACATCATCATCAGAGCTTATTAGATCTAGTAGGCTTCTACACATACAACCCAAAAACCAAAAACTCAACACACTAGAACAATATGAAATATACAGACACACTAAAACACACCCTAATCAAATTCTGAACACACAGATCAATTTCAGAACACACACACTATTTGACTACCCTTTTCAACACGCAAACGCACCCCTACAACAGGCAGCGATGTCGAGATGGGCACTATTTAACAGGGACCTGGACAACTACTAGCGTGTACCACACACGAAGGATTTCAAACAACTAAGTGCTAACAGGCACGCAATGAATCAATAATGCACAGAATTTGTTATAAGTTACTTGTGATTGGCTACAAAGATATAATTAGAAAAGTATTATAATTAATTAATTAATTAATTATTTCTATTTTAAAATATAAGTATACTGGTATTAAAATAAGCTACAAAAATGATAAATTTGCTTTCGAAGGGAACAAGAGTAAGGTGGTCCGCGGAACTGTTCTGACTTTAAAAGTGGTCTCCACTTCAAAAAAGTTTGAGAAACGCTGATCTATATCATCCTGTTCTAATGGATAAGAAATAACGGGATAATAATTCAAGGATTTAAGAATAGAAAGCATAGCCTACTGACTAAATATAATATTATATTGATATATTCCGTGGTAAGAATAAACACGACTGTATAGTATATACTGGACTTTTTTTTAGTACATACTCTTGTTAGTAAGAATAAAAACATTTGAGTACCTACTCATTTTTGATTACATACTTATAACATGGAAGCATAGTAGAATATACTCATGTGTCCATCTTGTACAGAATATATACTCGTGCTTGATAAGAATAAAAGCTAGTATATTCTCATATTTATAAGTTCGTTCTCATGTTATTCTGAGTATGGTTTGTACCAGGTTCAATTCTGAATATTTGTTGATTTGTGTTCAGTTTAAAGTTAAATAAAAAAAAAATGTCAGAATTTATTAATGTTGTACATCATAGAAAAAAAAAAAAGACGTGAACTTCAGAAGCCTTTAACGCTTCACAAAAGTGAATATGAAAAAGGTTAAACACGTATTTGTTATTCATGAAAAACATAACCTATAAAAATATGAATGGCTATCAAATTATAAGGTTAGATTATATTGTTAAGTATAATTAACAATTACAGTTTATTTTGTAAAATTTGAATTGCAAAATGCAATTACTTGAAACTTCAAATTATAATAGAATTAGCATAACTGGAATTCTAGAAATGGATTGTAATCTGTGTCCAACATCCCGTAATGATGATTTCCCAGTACTGTTTTCTTGTTTCCTGTTTATTAACGTCACTTATCTGATTCACTCTCTCTTTCATGTTCATTTATTTATTCATTTATTTACTTATTTGTTTATTTAATTAATTTTATTATTTAATTAATTTCTTAATAATTTATTTGTTTATTCACTATTTGTTTGTTTATTTACTTATTTATTTATAAAAAACAAAACACAAACCACTACAGCATGCGGATAGCATGTGAAAGTCTACAAAAAAAAAAAACTGAGCATCACGGTGCAATGTGGTCAAAGAGGATAGGTAACACGAGTACATACTAACTTTTAAACGATCAAAAAGGCTGTACATATGAGTATATATTCGCGTTAGGTAGAATGTCTTTATTCTTACGAATATGAGTATGTTCTAGTGGTTACGAGTAGCCTATATAATCACAGGAAGTGCTCATACTCAAAAGTATAAACCTTGAGAAAGTACTTAGGCTTTATTCTTACTACCCATTGGTATAGATCTAATTGGGTGTATCTACTTTGAAAGGAGGAATTTCTAATGTAAATTATAATTGCATAGATATAACCAGCAAAGAAGATACGATGTAGGACGACCACACAAGAGATGGGCACCTGTACTGATTTTGCCGAACGAATTGGCCTAAGCTTTGATGGTAGAGATAGTGATTGTATTTTTTCACTATATAGTATGACTTTTCTTTTAAATGTACCTAACAGCTACATTTCAGTTTCTAACACTGACATTTATTATATTTTCATATGTTGTACATTATATAATAAGATTATTTTGTGCGAAATCGTGCGTATTTGCTTGTTTTCCGCACAGAACCAATACGCGGTAAGTGTGAAATACAACATTCAGTATTCCCAACATAACACACATAACAATTTCCCTCTTCTTACCGCTTAAGCGCGACATTCATTTTACTTCTTTAGGTTTTTAACATATTATTTTTAGAGACGTTTAACATAGTAGTAATTATAAATTGGAAACTTACCACTGCAATTTCACCTAAATTGCAATGTTAATTATTATTTTTAAATATTTGCAAACATGAAGTAAAGTCTACTACTCCACGAAACTTATTGCATTCCTGATACAACTAACATTAAGGAAGCCGTGAAAAAATCAACAAGATTCCATATGCCGATGTTATTACTGCAATATGTTATATAAATAATATTGTTAAAATATTAAAATGAAAAATAAATCATTACATAACCTTACCGTTTGTTTTAAGTTCGCATTTATAGACTGGGGGGAAAAAAAGACAGACGTATATCACGGCCTGCTGGAGTATAGTAAACACAGAAAAAATTTTATAGCAACAATGTTGAAGAAAGATATTTTGGTTTTCCGAAGTTGCCGTCATTAAACAGAAACCAAGATGGAGATTTCATTGCAACTAATTAGAAATTCGTCTTTCAGGTATGTAATAAACGATCTTCGCACAAAATAATGTACGATAAACGAGTGGTATATATGTTTTCATGTTCTCGTAAATTAAAAAGCTGAACTACGTTTCGCTTTTTCAATCTTTTCCTCGAACACGAAAACGTCAACATACCGCTCTTGTAACGCATATTACTATTATAGGCATTTACATAATTTAATTTCGTTATTTACTAGACTCTAGGTAGTATTAGATAGTAAGAAGCACATCAAGAACTGCCTAGAACATAATTAGTTCCTAGCATATAAAGTAACGGTGTCATTACTGTCAAGATCTTCTTTCCTTAGAAGAAACGTTTTAAAGTCTCATTTGACATAATTTAATGTTACACTGATAGCAGGCCATTGAGGAAAGCTCATGAAGCACCGACTGCGAAACACCGCTTCAGAGCATTACTTGGCTGTCTTAAAGCGTTATAAATCATCATGAGTAGCAGAATAACAAGTTATTTTCTTCCAAACGTGGGAAGAAAACAACAGAAGACCGTGATGCATAAAAAACAAACTCTCGCCTTCGGAGTTTTTGCCGTTGTGAATGCTGGAGGAGTACGTGCGAGTTGAGGGCAGCACATTCGTTATTTCTTACTCGAACGCCCCACACTCTGCTCTCCGCTGTGGTATATAGCCCCCGGAGTGGAATCGTCTCTGTGCTCGAAATTGATTGTTGGGCACCAAACCGAAGTCTTTAATAGGAACAGAACCGAACGCAACGGGTGTTTTGCTCGGGTGGGGCGATCGTAATCATCTGGTCGTATCTCATTAACGCAAGTGGTTGCCGCTGAAGGTATTTCCTCACAATTCCCACGCAAGTACGCCTCTGGTCGCACGTGTATAGCGCGCGTTTGTCGCACATTCCGGAGTACACTGTTTACACATTTGAAGTAAAAGTATTAAAACATCTATACTAATAATAAATCTGTAGCCGAAATTTTTCTGGTAATTTTCGATTTTCCAAAAATAATTGGTCGTAACATATATAATTAACCACCCTGAAACCGAAAATCGCTTTTTTTTTTTATTTTTGTCTATCTGTCTGTCTGTATGTTTGTTACCTTTTCACGCGATAATGGCCGAATGGATTTCGATTAAAATTGGAATATAAATTAAGTTCGTTGTAACTTAGATTATATGGCATTCAAAATACATTATTTAAAAGGGGGGTTATAAGGGGCCTGAATTAAATAAATCGAAATATCTCGCTTATTATTGATTTTTATGAAAAATGTTACATAACAAACATTTATTTAAAAATAATTTCCGATAAGTTTTATTCTTTGAAAAATTTTGATAGGACTGATATTTAATGAGATAAATGAGTTTAAAATTGAAATAACTGCCATCTAAGGCGGTGTATTGAAATAAAAAACAAATGACTTCGTCTATAAGGGGCCTTGGACACAACAATCGAAAGCTATGAAGCATAGCCTACAGACAATGTTTCTGTGTTTGTATGAAGTAATATTGGAAGCTAAATTAACCGATTTGTATAATTAATTATTATTTCATCATTGGAAAGTGTAGTTTCTCTGGATGGACATAATGCTATAATGTTATTACAGTAACTTGTGAGTGAATTGAGGACAGGTAAGATTAAAATAGCTTCTTATGCACAGAAAACTTGATAGGTTATTCTGTATATTCATTTCCTGTATTTCTTAAAATAATGTTTATGAACATATTCATTTTTATCTCAGAGAATTAACGAACAACGAGGGTGTATTGATTTAGTATGCAGTAATAGTACGTTAGCTTAGCAATGCATTATTTTATAATTCAAATTTTAACTATGCTCAATTGAATCATGTTAAAATACATAAAATATATATGCAATAAATGCAATGCAAAAAAATTGGGTAATGAGCCAAGCAGATTATGTTGCGCTGTTGTAAAAGTTGTTCCTCCTGAGATTCAAGAGCTCCCACAACAAATTAAAAACTTTCTAATTCGAGTACATCCGTTGTCAACACACTTTTTATATAATATAATATAATATAATATAATATAATATAATATAATATAATATAATATAATATAATATAATATAATATAATATAATATAAACATAATAATAAATCTGTAGCCAAAATTTTTCTGTTAATTTTCGCTTTTCCAAAAATAATTGGTAATAACAATTAAAAAACATGTTAAAGGAATTGTCATTGCACCAAATGAGTGGTCTCTGGATCAAAATGATCGCATTTTAATATTTTAACTACAATTTAAATTAAGTAACATATTAAACGATTTATCCTTCTATCAAACACGAATGTTTCCTGGATCAAATGTCCTATTTTAATTATGTAATTACTTTATATTTATTTCTAACGGGTGCAGCGGAGCGCACGGGTCCGGCTAGTGTTAAATAAAATAGTCTATCATTTTGATATTATTATTTTTATAAAGTAGAAATTCTTCTTCTTCCGCCTGACAAGTGTTAGGCCACAAGGCCTGTTACGGTCTCACATAAAATTTTCACGCCATCTCTTAGCAGGACGACCCACAGATCTTTGGCCATGTGGTACATAATCATAAATTGCCTTTGGGAGTCTACTATTACTCATTCTTTCCAAATGATGTTTCCAATTAGACTGATATAGAACAATGGAATCTAAAACTGGTTGAGTTTTTAGTTCCTTTAAAATTTCTCAATTTCTTTTCAGATCCCATTTAGTATAGCCCGCTGTTCTTGGCATTTCACAAGCCGTTATTCTGCTTTTATCTGCTTTCCTCAGTGTCCATGCTTCGCTGCCATAGCTGAGCATCGGTCGTGCCAATGTGTTGTAGAGACGTATGCGGGTGTGTTTCTGAACCAAGGATGGTTTCATCACACTATTTATAATGCCCATAGCTCTTGTGTATTTATTAATTTTCTGCGATATGTCCAATTCTTCAAAAATGGAAAGATTGTAACCTAAGTATGGGAAACTATTACATCTTTCTAATATTTTATTATCGAGACAAATTTTACATTGTATTGGCTATTTCCCAAAGAATGCCATAATTTTTGTTTTATCTGTTGAAATTTCCATATTGTATGTGGCTGCTACTTGCTGCAAATTATATATTGACCTTTGGAGATCGTCTTCTGACAGTGCTAATAATACCAAATCATCTGCAAAGAGAATTGAATCCAATTGAAGGTTTTTTTTAATTTGTATATATCCATGGCGAGTTTTCTTCCACTCTTTAATTGTTCGGTTCATATAAATAATAAAGAGAATGGCTGATAATCCACATCCTTGTCTTACGCCAGTATTGATGGGTGTCCAAGGTGATAGCTTACCATCTTGTTTAATTGTTATTTTATTTTGGTTATATATGTTATGAATATTGTGGATAAACTGTTGTGGAACATTGTCATTTACTAAAATGTGTAATAACTTTGATCTGTCTGCTTTATCAAAGGCTTTCTTGAAATCCACAAAAGCCATATGTGTCTCGATATTAAATTCTTTGTGTTTTTCTAATAATAGTTTCATTGTAAAATATCCATCTGCGCATGACCTTCCTTTACGAAATCCCATTTGTTCCTCTCCAATGAGATTGTTATAAAATTTTGATGATATGTTTTTTATTATATTGGTATAGATTTTGTAGCCTAAATTCAACAAACTGATCCCACGATGAAGTAGAAATTTAAAATAAAAATAATAGAACACGATAACTTCCGAAGATTAGTTATCCGAGAAATTCGTTATAATTCGTCAAAATTGACATCCGTGTGAAAATGCGATAGAGGCCTTCGTCTTTGTCGATATTATCATCCTTAATGGTAGTTCGATCAGTTTGTCCGTTTCGGCTAACGAATGAAAGTTGTGTTCTGTGCACATTAATTTATTTTTTTGCAACATGTAGGGTTATGTAGTGTATGTAGGCCTATTTATTGATGTTCATAATGGTAGGCCAGATATGAATTATTTACTACGTATTTAATAATTTATTTTGTGTTCAAACAAATTGTACTCAGATCTTCTCTTTAAGAAATTGATTTTCTGTTTAATCTTGATAAATCTTATATATTATTTTAATGTACCGAAGTACATATGATATTTCCACGCATATATTCTGCGTCATCATACGATGAAAGAGTAATGGAACGGAGAAAAATTTTCTCCGGCACCGGGATTTGAACCCGGGTTTTCAGCTCTACGTGCTGATGCTTTATCCACTAAGCCACACCGGATACCCATCCCGGTGTCGGACAGAATCGTCTCAGTTTAAGTTCCAACGCTTGGGTTCCCTCTAGTGGCCGCCCTCTGCACTACGTCATAGATGTCTATGAACGTAGGACTGAAGTCCACACATGTGCTGAGGTGCACTCGTTATGAGTGACTAGTTGGCCGGGATCCGACGGAATAAGCGCCGTCTTAAATCACGAAGTGATTTACGCATTCAAATCCCGGTGCCGGAGAGAATTTCTCTCCGTTCCATTACTCTTTCATCGTTGATAAATCTTGCTACCGAAGGCTCCAATATATTAAAACTACCGAAGTGTTGCTTGATTTGAAGGCATGTGATTTTTTAAGTTGACTTAACTCTCCGAACATTTGTTGAAATTTAATAAAATTGTGTTAGTCTGGAAATCTTTGTCTCTCCATACGAAAGTATAATAATTACGTATTATAAAAATATATTGAAACCGATGAAATAGTTGGACGTAATTATGAAAAAAAAGCAGTTTTAGTATTACGCAATATTATTTCAAAATATTTAAATAGCACAGACGTCGTTCTTCAGACAACTGCTGTATTTGATCGGGTCACCAGAGAAGAAGTGTGCCACGAAGGTGACAAATACTTTTTCATACGTTTTACTCTTTTCGCAACAGTTCAGTTCCTTTATTGTGTTACGAACGATATCAATGTTTGTAGTTCATGCTCTTGAACTACCATCCGAAAGTCGCATACAAATGAAACTCATTGCCTCTTAAGAAGATGTACGTAAGACACTTGTTCATTTGGCTTCATTTGTAGAATGTATAGTTTAATTAGAATTAACTGTTCACAAATTCACATACAGTAACTGCCTACTGTATTGCAGCAGTTTATAATATTTTTATATTTAAGAAAATCGCTGTTTAAAAATGTATTGGACCAGAGGTGTTAGGCAGCTTGTTTCAAAACCAGTCATGGTCCTCGCTGAAGCCATGCTGCTCCCTCAGGAGCCGCACATTGTTTTTATGAAAGCGGACTTCGTGTTAGAACAAGATTGACTTGGGCTAAGTTCAATTCTGTCGTTTTTCTGCAGTTCAAAATTGACGTAATATTTCGCTCAAGCATATTTAGCGTTAAAGTAATACTTTCAATGCATGTACCTATGTTAATATTAAGAATAGAGTTATATTACCGGTTGTTCTTTATGGTTGTGAAACTTGAACTCTCACATTGATAAAGGAAGAGAGGTTACGGGTGTTCGAGGATAAGATGCTTAAGAAAATATTTGGGGCTAAGAGGGATGAAGTTACAGGAAACTGGAGAAAATTACACAACATAGAACTGCACGCATTGTATTCTTCACCCAACATAATGAACATTAAATCCAGACGTTTGAGATGGACAGGTCATGTAGCACGTATGAGTGAATCTAGAAATGCATATAGAGTGTTAGTTGGAAAACCTGAGGGGGAAAAGACGTTTGGGGAGTCTAAGGTGTAAGTGGGAGGATAATATTAAAATGGATTTGAGGGAGTTGGGATATGATGGTAGGGACTGGATTAATCTTGCTCAGATAAAAACCGATGGCGGGCTTATGTGAGGGCGGCAATGAACCTCCGGATTCCTTAAAAGTAAATAAGTAAAATAAGCTAGAGGGACCATAACAAAACAATTCGTCTCATTCTGTCATACATTTGGAGTCCCAACAGCACCAATTAAGGAAATTTCTATGATAGCTTTGAAGGGTTCTCTGCAGATTTTACGGCAATACTTGTACTTCAATTCAAATTACAGTTGAATTTTCTCATTCTATTTTTTATCTGTTTTTTATTTTACTGGAAATTTTAATTATTGTAAAACATCCACTGTAAATTTCAGTTATTGTACACAAACGTCTTGTAAGAGATTTTAATGTCATATCTTAAATGTTAATGTTTAACATTCTTTCCCTTTGGGAATCTCAGTAAGTTGAGGAAGATTAAAAACTAAACATTATTAGGTCTATGGTTTTACTTAACATAGGAGATTTGTTTTTCATTTTAAGTGGCGTCAATTCATTACACATGTAATTGTTGATGGGATCAGAGGCAATGCATTTCATTATAAAGGAACTCTAGTGTCTAGATATTACAGATAATGAGAAATTTATTTCATCGATCCAATTTATTTTTGAGTACATATGTGTACCTAGATTTATTAATTGTATGTTAATGGAAGTCATGCTTAGATCCAACCAATCAAAAGGAATATGCTCATTGTTTCAACTCTTAAATTAAATGGTTGTTATCGAGGGACTCTAAAACCCCAGCTAGCTGAACCGAGGTTTTTAACGAGGTCACTACTCCTCTTAAGGCCCATTCACAATGAAAATTAAACATATCCGTAACATAAACACAGAAGTTTGCGCCCAGGCTAGCAAATGGGATCATTCACAATGATTCACATAAGCATTGAAATAAACATTACCGTAAGACGTTAACATGAAAGTTTGCAAACTCCAAACTTTCATGCTTATGCTTACGTGATTTGCAAACAGAACACAATCGTGGAGCGCTGAAGTATGCGACAGAATATGAGGAAATGGCGTCGTTGTTATGTTTCCATAGTTACCAAGTATGTTTGCTGTTATTTTTATGTTCCCATCGTGAATGATGGTATGTCTTCTTGATTTTACTGTAACGTTAAGTTAAGGCTTACGTTATGTTTAATTTTCATTGTGAATGACCCTTTAGACCATTTTATGCTATTATTTAGTGAAAGAACTAAACACAAATTTCATTCCGCTTGTTTATGACTGCGAATAGCTCACATAGTTGATGTTGCTTAGATTTGGAACAAACAATTGCCTTACTTTGTGACTATAATTCTGGGTAGACGCACGTGGGCACGTACCCAAGAAGAGTGCCTTGACGTGACCGGTTCGCGCTGGGCGGGCGTCGGGAGGCGCCCTACTTCACATTCAACTTTTGTTGATGCCAGTTTACTTTCATTTCGATAGAAAAGTGTTTCTTCTTATTATAAACAAATTATGACGCAGCACATTTCTCTGCAGTTATTTACTAACAGGATGGCGCCCGGTTTGACTTTCTCTGCCCCACAGGCAAGTCGTGGGCGGCGCTCGTTTAATTTTTCAGATGTATTTGCCATTTTCTGATAGCGTTTGTAGGTGACACGGACAGCCTATCGCTGAGGCCGAATTCCTCGGAGTCTGCGTCACGGAGTCGTCTGACCGGTACGGCACCCTCCAGTGAGTACTACGCTAATCGATTGGACCATCAAGACAGCGAGTGTCACGTGCCAGTTCAAGCTTAACTCTGAGATGAAGCTTCTGATTACATTCTAGCCTACTTTTCATTCTAAAATCTGTAAAATAAGTACGAAATACATAGATCTCCTGATTTCCTTTTCTCTGTCTGGATCCCATGTCTGTCTAACGACCTAACAGGGTTGCCAGATAAATGAAAGCAGTAGTCGTACAAACTTATGAAAAGTGTCGTACTTTAGCATAAAATTGTCGTACATTCATCATTTTACTATTTTATAGATAGGGGCTATTCCATATGAAATCGATCAGTAAAAAACCTCGCATATTTTTATACTCTAATTTTTTCCCTACTTATACGAGGCGCATCCAGAAAGTAAGTTTCCCGATTTTTTCCCCATGAAAGTAAACGTAATTAGCCGTGTCAATTGCGCATGCGTAACAGATCTATGACGTATCAATCATATGCCAGCCGGACAGGTCCCGCCTGGTGCCAGTAGCGTGGCAGCAGTGGTCCGAAATGGAAGCTCTTATTCCTTCTCCCGCCGCCTGCGAGGTTCTGTCGTTGATAAAGTTCTTTAATGCACAAAGCATTGCACCAATTGAAATTCATCGGCAGCTCTGTCAGGTCTATGGGCCGAACATCATGAGTAAGCAGATGGTGCGTCGCTGGTGTAGGCAGTTTTTCGAAGGTCGTCAAAGTGTCCATGATGAAGAGCGCAGTGGGCGACCGTCCCTCATCAATGATGATCGTGTTGAGCTGGTGCGGCAGTGCATCATGGAGAACCGTCGCTTCACGATTACGGAGCTGAGCAGCCATTTTCCGCAGATATTGCGATCCTTGTTGCATGAGATTGTCACTAAGCACCTGCTGTTCAAAAAAGTGTGTGCCAGGTGGGTGCCGAAAAACCTGACACCCGAACACAAAATGCAACGTTTAGGAGCAGCACTGACATTTCTGCAACGGTATCACGATGACGGCGACGAGTTCCTCGACAGGACCGTCACGGGCGATGAGACTTGGATTTCGCACTTCACCCAGGAAACCAAGCAGCAGTCAATGCATTGGCGGCATAGAGGATCTCCGGTCAGGACGAAATTCAAACAGACGCTGTCGGTACGGAAAGTGATGTGCACGGTGTTCTGGGACAGGAAGGGCATTCTGCTCATTGACTTCCTTCCAAGAGGTGAAACAGTGAACACTGACCGTTACTGTGAAACACTGTGAAAATTGCGACGTGCCATTCAAAACAAGAGTCCTGGAATGCTTACTGCAGGTGTTGTGCTCCTCCATGACATTGCTCGTCCACATACGGCTCGGCGCACAGCAGCTGTTTTGACGGAATTTGGCTGGGAGTTGTTTGATCACCCACCCTACAGTCCTGATCTTGCTCCCAGCGATTTTCACGTTTTCTTGCACCTCAAGAAATTCCTGTCCTTCGGTGAGCGTTTTGGCAACGACGAAGAGCTGAAGACGTCTGTCACACGCTGGTTCCATCCACAGGCGGCAGAGTTCTACGACAGAGGGATACAAAAGTTGAACCCACGATACGACAAGTGTCTCAATTCTGATGGTGGCTATGTTGAAAAATAGCTGAAACATTGCTGTACCTGTTGCCAATTAATGTTTTCCTGAAAGTGTGTGTTCTTTAAAAAAAAAAAATAGGGAAACTTACTTTCTGGATGCACCTCGCACAAGGTGCTGAGGGGAGTGCATTTTCAAAAATATACTATCGAAAGTCAAACGGTTTTCGTATTATTGAGCGACAAATTTAGCGTATTTTATAAAAACATGCCTCTTTCAGCGCTCAGAACTCTGGACTGCAGAACATTGAACGAGAGCTTATTTTGAAGCTGACATTTGGTAGGTCATGTTAAGAAGTAATCCTTATTTTTATTGTACACAGAGAGACAGATAATCTGATTTTACTTACTTTTAGGCTTTTTGATAATTTGTAAAAATGTAACAAAATATTGAGAAAAAACTTTGCATTATTAAGAGAGATTCGGCATTGTTTGCTTAGTGGTACGGCAATAAGTTTCGAGGGTATTAAATAAATTATTTTTCACACGCCTAGACTTGAACGGCGCAGTACCGCAAGCACTGGCCGAGAGCTGAAGATAAGCGAGTGTTGGGAGTCATTTTACTCCTGTGTTTATGAAAACCTGTGATGAAGCTAGCACAGCCATGACTACTAGACGACACATGACGTGTTTGTCTCCTGGCCTTGCTTGTCTCGGCTAGCTCCCGTCTCAGTCAGCTGGTTAGTTCACGCGCGTAGGCTACTATTTATTTTCTTTATTTGATATTTTCAATACTTTCTTATCAACATACCATCAGTAAAAAATATGTGTTTATTTGTACTTTCAATGCGGAATCTAACTATATATTTTTAAAATATTTTTTCCTAGCCAAAGGCGTCTTAATGAGGAAAAATCTAAATTTCTCCACTTCCATAAAAAGTAAGAAAATCTGTTTATATGTCAATATAAACTTTAATTTCTCAGCATCAAAATAAACCATGATTTTGGTCATTGGGTGAAAGGGTTACGGAGCTACAACAGTTTAAATTTGCAAATTTTATGAAAATACGATAAATTTAAATATTTTTAATTTAAACACTATGAAGTTCTGATGCCTCAAACTTTGCACAAAGCATTGCATCACAGTTCCCTACGCACAAAAAAAAAGTTTCATTGTATTTAGAAATTGTAAGGTCAATTTTCTCTATATTTCAGTCGATTTGAAATGGAATAGCTCATAGTGCGCACAAATCACATAACACCCAAAAAAAGAAAGTGGTTCATATGCCTATTAATTTATATTCATTCATTCATAGTGTTCTGTCCAAGGGCAGATCTTTCACTGCAAACCCAGCATTCTCCAGTCTTTCCTATTTCAGCATCCATTTCTTCATCCAATCAAGAATTTTAGTAATTATAGCCTAGTTGATATCCACAATGGCATTTATCATTCAGAGTAGCATTTCTTCATCAACACTGTCATTTTCGGTAAAGCTTGCGCGATGACGCTTGATCGGAAATAAAAGCCAGCAGAAACTTCATCTTTGGCCGGCGGGACGGCAGATATTTAATATCAATCAGTGCGGCAGCTGATGATTACATCGAATTAATCCACCTTCAGTCGACTCAAATCCGACACCGCTAAAATGTCAGCACGTCTAGATTTCTTAATCCTAGCGTGGTATTATTTCATTCATAAAAAAATACTTCCATTGCTGAACATACAATGAAGTTAGCAGATTAGTGGTGGGGAGATTATGAACGAGTCGTTCATAATGAACGAATCATTGAAACGAACGAATCATGATTCAGTAAACGAAATGAATAGATTCCTTCCTGAATCGAAAGTTGAATCGAACGTCCTCTCGGATCTCACTCGTTATGAATAGTTTTGTATATTGAATCTTCTGAATCCAGGTTCCTTATCGGTCAGCTCACTAGCAGATGCCTAGCTCCGCCCAGTAAGACGTGATCGTTTCATACGCTGCGATATTTGCGACATCTGGTAGCTGGTAGAGGAACTTTGTTAAAATCAGCTGTTATTAATCGCATAGAACGAAGTTGTCAATGTCATGTTTGGATATAATGAATTGCTAAAGTAGAATATCTATTTCCTTAATGTTTTAAAAAGGGTAGAAAATAAGTGTTCGCATTACATCAACTATTTATTTTTTTAATTACCGGTACCATTCCACTTTAATCCAATTAATTAAACTTATATAGGCTAACTTCTTCATATTCATACGTCTAAATTAATCACATGGATACGAAAGCTAGTATTCCTTATCACATACTTAAAAAATATATTTGTCCTAAACAGAATAATATAAAATCGCCAACCATTTATGAAATATAGAAAATGAAGCCCACCATAAGTTTAAAAATATGAAGTTAGGCCTACAGGAAAATTCAAAAACAAAACTTATGAATATTATAACGCATAAATTGTACCATTTGTATAATATCTTTAGACAAAAAATGTAAAAGAGATAGGGAAAACACACACACACCAATTAAGTACACTTTCTTGGATTTTTATGTTTTATAAAAATTTTCTCAACTTCCTTTTACTGTTCAAACTGTAAAATCTGTGACCTGTTTAAGTATTTTATCTCTATTTTTCATTACTGGTTAATGATTACGTAGCCTAAATATTATAACTTTATAACATTACAGTAGAGTCAAATAATGTAGGAAATATTAAATATTATTTTATATACCGGTACCCATTTCTCTATCTCTTTAAGTATATGTACTATGTCTTTAATACATCTTTACAACCAGTGGACGACCGTGTCAATTTACCACTAATGCAGTGAACTGCAATGTGCTGTCATCTAGTGAGCAAAAAATGAACGTGAAGTAAATACTGTAGTAACGAACGAAAGGTATCGCTGAATAGAAATGAAGATCCAGTGTGTAATTCGTTCATACTTTTATTGGAACATCTGTGAATCAAATGAACGAATCGAATGAACGAATCATTTTAGGGAATCGTTCTTACTGAACCGATTCTTCAAAATGAATCGAACTTCCCATCTCTATAGCAGATCCCTGAACTCGTGTTACTTTGATATAACCACACCGTACATGAAACCTGGAGCTCAAGATGACAAATTTTTGATTTGCATGGCAAGTGTAGGCACCATATTGATTTTCAAAGCATTTTTTTATCCCTTTAAAACACATATATGTGTGATTAGAGATATTAGTCAATGACATACTGTATGAAGAAAAGTTGTCTGAAAAGGGGCAAATTAACTTTTATTTTTTTTAATTATACTCCGACATTGTGAGTTCCAAAATAATTTTGTCCCATGAGTAAAATAGTCGTACAAAATTGCGTGCGACTATAGTCCTAAATTTATTTAGGTATATCACCAGAATATTATATTGAATCTTCTTTAAGTATACATTTTAAATTCTCAAATTCTCTTCTCCCTATGGTTCACAGAGTTATCTTATTCATTCTCATCCTCGTCATAAATACGGTCTATGATATTTTTGCAATATTCCAAGGTTTCCATGTCTCTCCAGCTAAATTTTAAATGTTATGTTTTATTTAACGACGCTCGCAACTGCAGAGGTTATATCAGCGTCGCCGGATGTGCCGGAAATTTGTCCCGCAGGAGTTCTTTTACATGCCAGTAAATCTACTGACATGAGCCTGTCGCATTTAAGCACACTTAAATGCCATCGACCTGGCCCGGGATCGAACCCGCAACCTTGGGCATAGAAGGCCAGCGCTATACCAACTCGCCAACCAGGTCGACTCTCTCCAGTTATCTTAAAACATTTTTTAAAGTAATTTGTTAACATTACATAGTTTTTCCTTCTAGATTATGCATGTGCTTGTGTAAGTGTGATTTTGCATTACAATGCACGTTTTCCCTTTTTTCAAAATTTCTTTGTACAAATTTACAATATTTCTGTAGTTTTGTTCGCCCCTTATCACAACTTCATTTATTATTCTTTATCTTGATTCTTTTACAGAATTTTAGTTTGAAATGCCAGTCACTTGGTGGTTTGAAAACAGTTTGTATATTCGTTTTCCAGTCATAAACTGGACACTCCATACCTAATTTGATTATGGTGCCATTGTTGTTGAAGATATTGCAGTAATCTTCGGATTTAATAATGATGTTTAGCTTCTTTGCCTCCTTCTCAGTTCGATAAAAAATTCTATCCGTTGGTATGAAGGAAATAGAGCTGACTCATTTTACCTAATTGTTCAATGAAGTCTTTCATAGCATAACACTTTATTTTATATTTCTTGTTGCGTGTATCCTCTTCTCGTTTCATTTTCTGGTAGAAGTCCAGTTTTTAAATGCCACTTAGATAGAAATTTCACCCAATTCTTTGACACTTGCAAGATTTCTAAGAAAGTTTGTCGGTAAACTGGTAGAACACGACCTGCTCCCATACCTTGATGTCTCACTGTTCTGTTAACAAAATCTGTTTTAGGATAATCAGCTGTGTGTATTCAGTATGAATTCATCTTGAACCAACTTCTTAGGGACGCTGTAATATATTTTGTAAAAGTGGTTGATACCACGCTGAATTAGAAAACTGCATTGGAATGCTGCTGGTTTGTGGTGACCTACAGGTTGGAGTTCTGGGAGGGCTTCTCGCAAAGTAGCTACCAATAACCAGTATAAAAATTATCAAATACTGGCAAACATCGAACAATCACTGTAAAGACAAACATTACAGTTAGCATGACACTTAACTTCCTGCCACTTTTCTGTGTTTTGTCTAAGCCTAGTTCTTTGTATCACCGACTCTCCTTCCACGGCCAGGCTCTGAAGGCGAAATTTGTATGTGCGATTCTATGAAAATTTTACTTCTATAAAAGGCTAGCACAACACGTCAATACGTTGTAAAAATATGCACAGCTCATACCAAGACAATGAAGCATATTCTTGTTCTCTTAAAGTTCCATTGTCGATTTTCCCAGTAAGTTCCGCGCACTCAAGAATTATGGTATTCTAAAAGCAAACACTAGCGGCATAAAGAAATCACACACTTTCTCTGTCCTGAAGAAAGATTTCGGCTTCTGGAACGTTACTGGCCTTCATAGTTTACACAGTGCAAGTGTAAATGTCGGACATTGGAATAAACTGCATATGTCGAGTTTTGGAACAATACCTTAACAAAATAAGTCGTTGTTTTGGAAAAAAAAGTCCATATTTTAAAGCTTGATTTATGTTAGAAATATCGATGTTTTTCCAATGCATTTCAATCAAAAGATATAAGATATGATCGTAACTCATTTTTCATAAAAATGGCAGTTGTCAACTTTAGGAACTATACACCTCAAATTTATTGTTTCCCATTGGGAAATAGCTTAGTGGCCTTCATAAAGAAAATTTTTGTTAAATACCCATCGAAAGTTGAGTTATTTATATCAGTATCACTTAAAATTCCACTTCCACCTGCACCATGGAGAACATCATTCAATGCGCCCTATAATATAATATTAAGCATCTCTTTAGCTGCTTGTAGATGTTATTATGCTCAGCTTCTGCAAGGAATTAAAAATATGGTTAGTTCGTTGGGCTCTATTGAGATAACTCGAAATATATCGACAAGCAATTAATTGGAAGCGGATCTTGTAATTTTATGTCTGCTCATTTTGTCACTTTACCAAGAGCAATCACGTCACTGGAAACTGTCACTAGGCGTTTTTGAAGGAACGAAATCTGAGTTCTGTTTCTGGCAGTGTAGGGAAGTAAAGGAAAGGAAAAAGTGACTAATATTATTTAAAGAAATCATGAATACCATGTGGATATTTGAGAAATTCTCGAAGAAAAATTCATCGCATCAAAAGGCTGAAACAATTAACATCATTTAAATATGCTGCAGTAACCTCTTATGACGTGAAAAGAAGTTCTTTACGATAAAAAGCATCTCCAAGGGCAACAAACGTAGTTTAAATATGCTCCAGTAACCTCCTATGACGTGGAAAGAAGTTCTTCACGATAAAAAGCATCTCCAGGGGCAACAAACTTAGTTTAAATATGCTCCAATAACCTCTTATGACGTGGAAAGAAGTTCTTCACGATATAAAGCATCTCCAGGAGCAACAAACGTAGTTTAAATATGCTCCAATAACCTCTTATGACGTGGAAAGAAGTTCTTCGCGATAAAAAACATCTCCAGGGGCAACAAACATAGTTTAAATATGCTCCAGTAACATCTTATGACGTGGAAAGAAGTTCTTCACGATAAAAAGCATCTCCAGGGCAACAAACTTAGTTTAAATATGCTCTAGTAACCTCTTATGACGTGGAAAGAAGTTCTTCACGATAAAAAGCACCTCCAGGAGCAACAAATGTAGTTTAAATATGCTCTAGTAACCTCTTATGACGCGGAAAGAAGTTCTTCACGATAAAAAGCATCTCCAGGAGCAACAAATGTAGTTTAAATATGCTCCAGTAACCTCTTATGACGTGGAAAGAAGTTCTTCACGATAAAAAGCATCTCCAGGGGCAACAAACTTAGTTTAAATATGCTCCAATAACCTCTTATGACGTGGAAAGAAGTTCTTCACGATAAAAAACATCTCCCGGGGCAACAAATGTAGTTTAAATATGCTCCAGTAACCTCGTATGACGTGGAAAGAAGTTCTTCACGATAAAAAACATCTCCAGGGGCAACAAACGTAGTTTAAATATGCTCCAGTAACCTCTTATGACATGGAAAGAAGTTCTTCACGATAAAAAGCATCTCCAGGGGCAACAAACTTAGTTTAAATATGCTCTAGTAACCTTTTATGACGTGGAAAGAAGTTCTTCACGATAAAAAGCACCTCCAGGAGCAACAAATGTAGTTTAAATATGCTCTAGTAACCTCTTATGACGCGGAAAGAAGTTCTTCACGATAAAAAACATCTCCAGGAGCAACAAATGTAGTTTAAATATGCTCCAGTAACCTCTTATGACGTGGAAAGAAGTTCTTCACGATAAAAAGCATTTCCATGGGCAACAAACGTAGTTTCTTAATTAAAAATCTCTGCCACTTGTTCTCAATTAAAAATCTGTCACGTGTTGGTCGTGAAATGCAAACCATCGTTGATTTTAGACAACGGAATCACCTCTACTTCAACCTCTAAGGAATAATGAAAGTTTCTACTCCTTATCATTCGTATTGGTAACGGGAAACGTAATTCTTTCGAGCGACAAACCATTCACAAAAGAGGAGATGGAAGGATATAATAGTGGTTACCATTGGTACACCTAACTCTTATTAGTGGTGTTACCAGGATTAAAAGATTCAAAAGTCCAACGTGAGAGATAGATAAATTATCTACAGCAAATGATGTGAGCACCAAGGTAGATATAATTAATATGATACAACATCGAATTGTCTCTACGAATCTAATTTTGTTTATATAAATCATCTCTCAAAATGTTAAGAATTCAATAATCAAATTCAGTCAGTCAACAGATAAAGTTAACTAATTTTGAAGAGGTTGCTTTTACTTGTACTGAACATAAAATGTTTAGTGTGCAGTGAATGTGAGAAACAACTGAGGTTAGTAAAGTCGTGTTTATGCTTATGTAATGGAAAAGCGGCGGTGTGAACACCTGATGTTGCATTGAGGAACTCTTGGCGCTGGGAGTAATTAAGGCGGAAGAGTGGCCTAATGTTTAATTCAAACGCCACTTTCTGTGGAAAGTGCGCGTCATTGAGTCATTCTTGTTTTTACATATATTGAGGAAGACAAAGTAGCAATTTGAGCAACAGATGCCGAACACACTTTCCACGAGTTCTTGGCGGAATACCGGAAATTACTTGGCAGTTTGTGGTGGAATTACAGAGGAGATTACGAGTACACAGTTGCAGCCAGTTTGTCTCGACGTCGACTTCTGTTTCGCGACAGATTTGTACTCTCTTCTCATTATGAAGATGAATTTCAGAGGAATTAAGATCACAACCTCATGAGAATTACTTTTGGACCGGAAAGTCATTTCCTTTTTATTTACATGCCTCCTTTAGTGAATATCTATTACATCGACTTTCTACGCCGTATTTCCGGGTGAAAATCTCCTCTAGTCATACGTGAAATTTGTGGGGTTGAGACCAGGGGCGGCTTTTATTAAGGGGCACATGGGCACGTGCCCTCCCAGTGATTTTTATTATCGTATTATGACTATATTATAATACAATTTAATTGCATCATGAAATAATAACTTAAAGAGTTTCACATTTTCATTGCTACGAATGTTTTCAGAATGTGTAGTAGTCTACGAAACCCAAGTTTTCTGAACAGGTAATAAAATGGGCTCTCTCTTCTCGTGCCCAGCGATAGACGAGGAAGGGATGGGGTGAGAGTTGTAGGAAGGCGGAGCTCTTTGCCTCAGACCGTGTGCTTTGGGCACTGTATTTGCCGTGCCCACCAAGCCTCTTTAGTTTAGGAACAGTCCAATTAGCTGCGTGCCATTTTTAGGGGTGTTGATACTTGGTGAATAGCAGAAGACATTTTACAGCTGAACTTGACATGAAAAACGTTAAATGTAAGTTCACTAAATTAGATGCTCGACTCATTGTGTAAATCACGTGTGTATGTATATATAGATACAGTATTCATTTGTCACAGTTATGTTGTTAATGCTCCCTGTAAACTTTTATGCTTCCATCGTATCCAAAAAGGAAAGTTTACATTACAATAAATGAAGTTGGCAGTTCTCAAAAAGCTTTGTCACTGACAACAGAGAATCTTGGCGGGCGTTGTGCCGCCTTCAGTGCACACTACAGTTTTCAACTGAGTTTCCCCAAGTCTAGTGCTGCGGTAGTAAGAAGGCAGACAGTTCCGTGATCTGTAAGTACGAATCAGCGCATTTCTGTGAATTACACTTAGAATTCCATTTAACTTTCCTCTGGGCGTAGCAGGGCTCTCAATTGAGAGAAAGATGGTACATTCTATTCCGAACTTCAACAATAGAGTTATAGAGGTTTTTCTCGCAGAAAGAACCGAAAAATGGAGCTCATCTACAAAAATAATTAGAAAGGTTAGTGTACATAAATTGGTTTTATATGTTTTTAATTTTCAGGGTTCATCATTAAGGTTGTGCCCCACTTGACAGAATGGCCTTCGGCCGCCACTGGTTGAGACAGATTTTCTTTAATTTCTCCCACTTCTCCTTTCATTACCCCTGTATTTGTCTGGAACTCGTTAATTCATATCAACCGTGCATGGAGCAACTTGTAGTTACAGCATACTTGTCACTAGGAACCGTATTCTGGTCCAGGGCGTACGTGGAGAAGGTTAGTTGTTCATAAACTATATTGACGTTACAGTAGCGCTCAAAAGTATTTTGTAGGATGACAGTTTCGAAATTATGTGGGCATAAAAGGATTCAAAAGAATTTCTCCACTGTTGCAATGAAAAGCATGTATTTTTCTTACAAGTAACACTAATGTATACCTAATGTGATGAAAATTGATGTAAACAAAAATATTTATCGAATGATAAAAGCTCAAAAGTATTTTGTAACTTTGAAATGAACTGAATATGAATAAATCCTTCGTTTTAGAGAAAAATAACTTAATATTTTGCAGCTTAACCTCTTGCTTTGATGATAGCATTACATCTTCTTGGCATAGAAACCACTAGATTTTCCTTTCGCTCTTTTACAATGTTCATCCATTTTTTCCTTAAAATCTCCCAAAATTGATGTTTATTGGAGTACTGCCTGTAACGAACACGTCGATCCAACTCCTACCAGAGATGTTCTATTGGATTTAAGTCGGAGATTTGACGTGGCCATTCCAAAATCCTATTTTATCTCTGTAAACATATTTTTGACATGGGCTGATACATATTTCGGATCGTTGTCCTGTTGGTAAATCCATTGCCGTAGCATGAATATCCTTCCATGTGGCACCATATATTCTTCCAAGATATTTCGGTACATGAAACGATCCATTTTGCCCTCGACTTCAGAGGTCCAACACCATTTCTGGGGAAACAACCCTAGATCATGACGTTACCAAAACCATGCTTTATTGTAGGAACCTGATATCTCTTGTTGTTTCTTTCATTTATAGGACGTATTTATTTATTATTTAGTATTTATTTATTTATTTAACCTGGTAGAGATAAGGCCGTCAGGCCTTCTCTGCCCCTCTACCAGGAGATTCCAACTAGAATATGAACAATAAAATTACAATTAGTATTAAATTTATAATTACAGTTACAAATAACATTACAATTAGTATTAAATTTACAGTTACAATTACAATAAAATCAAAGTACGAAACGATGAAAGAGTAATGGAACGGAGTAAAATTCTCTCCGGCGCCGGGATTTGAACCCGGGTTTTCAGCTCTACGTGCTGATACTTTATCCACCAAGCCACACCGGATACCACCCCGGCGTCGGACAGAATTGTCTCTGAGTTCCAACTCTTGGGTTGCCTCTAGTGGCCGCCCTCTGCACTACGTCATAGATGTCTATGAACATAGGACCGAAGTCCACACATGTGCTGACGTGCACTCGTTATGAGTGACTAGTTGGCCGGGATCCGACGGAATAAGCGCCGTCTTAAATCACGAAGTGATTTACGCATATCATATATATTATTTTAATGTACCGAAGTACATATGATATTTCCATGCAGATATTCTGCGTCATCATACGATGAAAGAGTAATGGAACGGAGAAAAATTCTCTCCGGCGCCGGGATTTGAACCCGGGTTTTCAGCTCTACGTGCTGATACTTTATCCACCAAGCCACACCGGATACCACCCCGGCGTCGGACAGAATTGTCTCTGATTGAGTTCCAACTCTTGGGTTGCCTCTAGTGGCCGCCCTCTGCACTACGTCATAGATGTCTATGAACATAGGACCGAAGTCCACACATGTGCTGAGGTGCACTCGTTATGAGTGACTAGTTGGCCGGGATCCGACGGAATAAGCGCCGTCTTAAATCACGAAGTGATTTACGCATATCATATATTATTTCAATGTACCGAAGTACATGTGATATTTCCATGCAGATATTCTGCGTCATCATGCGATGAAAGAGTAATGGAACGGAGAAAAATTCTCTCCGGCGCCGGGATTTGAACCCGGGTTTTCAGCGCTACGTGCTGATGCTTTACAGGGTGTTTCCGGCCTAGTGTTACAAACTTTCAGGGATGATGGCGAAGGGCACATGTACCAATTTGAGATGAGGAACCCTGGTCCGGAAATGAGTGAGTCGAAAGTTATAAGCAAAAATATTTGTGTGTAAATGGAATAAATTTATTCCTCTGTACAACTTATTTATGTATGTTTATCTGTACATCTTACACATACTGTATTCATCTGCCGTTGTTTACGTTGTTTACTTACAGTATTCCATTCAGTGCGCTGTCTGAGGGATGGGGACAGGAAACTACACTAAAGCAATGCAGATGGCTTAATGTGTAACGGACGTGGTCGGTCCTGATATGCACGTCTGTAGACAGCAGTGTATGTGTACAAGTTGCAGTGTCCAGTCGATCAGTTCTAGTGAAGTGGAGGAGTACACGAGAACGGAATATGCAGACCTGATTTTCGAATACGGATGAGCCAATGGGAACAGTAGACAAGCTCACAGATTGTATCGGGACAAGTACCCACGTAAGAGACATCCGACCCATGCCATCTTTCCACGACTGTTCCAAAGGGAAGAAGGGCACGTGTTGCAAAATCACAATTCCATTTCCACACAACTATTTTTGCCTATAATTTTCGACTCAGTCATTTCCGGACCCAGGGTTTATCTGAAATTGATACATGTGCCCTTCCCCATCATCCCTGAAAGTTTGTAACACTAGCCCGGAAACACCCTGTTTAATTGTGTACATTGGAGGGCGGAAATAGAACATATTAAAATAAATGAAGTGTCTATTGCATCTTTGCTAATTAAGTGCTAGATTAATTAGAAAATTAGGATTCTGCATAGTTTGGCAACAGCGCATCGTCGGCTCACTTGCGAATAAACATACACGAACTCCGGTCTGAATAACAGCATTCCATCCCTTAGTCACTCAAGAGAGTTGTCAGACTTACTAATGTCAGGAAATAACAATACGTAGTAATATTTTTAATTTACAAGAAAACCATGTTTTTTTTATTGAAAACTGAAGAGGGATAAATTATTCCTGATCACTTTCTCTAATCATAACAGTAAAAAGCAGAGTTTTACGGACAGTATTTATCGAATAAAACAGCGTCAACATTTAGGGGAAACTATTTTTTTCCCGAGAAAAATATTCATCTGGGAGTATTATTTATTGAATTTCCAAGTTTGTAGAATCCTATTTTACCCGAAGGTAGGATTAGGCTGTAATTAAATCATACATATTATAGCCCTGTACAAATAGTTACATAAAATATATACATAATTATGACATAAAATACACATATTACATTAAATGTGTATGACAATAAAAGTCATATTTATATTATACAAATACAAAGATATAAGATAAAATAGATATAATATATAGAAATAGATACATAACATATGAAATAGATACATAACATATGAAATGCAGACATATTATATACAGTACTTTCCAAGACATATCACACACAGACTTGTTACTTAAAAAGAATAAATAATAATAATAATAATAATAATAATAATAGGCCTAATAATAAGTAAGCATTTCGTAGAAATATACATATTACTTTTGTGCGAGATCGTGCGTATTTGCTTGTTTTCCGCGCAGAACCAATACGCGGTAAGTGTGAAATACCACATTCAGTATTCCCAACATAAAACACATAAGAATTTCCCTCTTCTTACCGCTTAAGCACGACATTCATTTTACTGCTTTAGGCTTTTAACATATTATTTTTAGAGACGTTTAACATAGTAATAATTATAAATTGGAAACTTACCACTGCAATTTCACCTAAATTGCAATGTTAATTATTGTTTTTAAATATTTGCAAAAATTAAGTAAAGTCTACTACTCCACGAAACTTATTGCATTCCTGATACAAGTAACATTAAGGAAGTCGTGAAAAAATCAACAAGATTCCAGATGCCGATGTTATTACTGCAATATGTTATATAAATAATATTATTAAAATATTAAAATGAAAAATAAATCGTTACATAACCTTACCGTTTGTTTTAAGTTCGCATTTATAGACAGGGGGGGGGGGGGAAGACAGACGTATATCACGGCCTGCTGGAATATAGTAAACACAGCAAACATTTTATAGCAACAATTTGAAGATAGATATTTTTGTTTTTAAAAGTTGCCGGCATTGAACAGAAACCAAGATGGAGATTTCATTGCAACTAATTAGAAATTCCTCTTTCAGGTATGTAATAAACGATCTTCGCACAAAATAATGTACGATACACGAGCGGTATGTTTGTTTTCATGTTCTCGGAAATTAAAAAAGCTCAACTACGTTTCGCTTTTTCAATCTTTTCCTCGAACATGAAAACGTCAACATACCGCTATTGTAACGCATATTACTATTAAGGACGTATATGGCATAAAAATGACATGAAATAGACAGGACATACAAATGCATGTTCAACACATAAGACATAGCCATATTATATACAATACACAGAAAAACATATTATGATATAAAACAGTGATATTATAGCTATTATTATTGTGATTGTTAGTATTATTATTAATAGTAGTAGTATCTCCTTTCATTGCAGCCTGTTTTGCCCTGTGGCATGTTAGATTAATGATAAAAAATAGAACCTGAAAATATATACAAACAAAATTATTATATTTTCAGGTTCTATATTTTTTTATCATTAATCTAACATTCATCTGGGACTAATGTGGTATTAGAAATGTTTATTGTACTCTATCAAAGGAACAAACTGTTAAAATATGAACAGTTATGTCACTTTCACCTGTATTAATGAACCAGGACTTTAAGTTAATATGATAACTGATTTCCTTCACCTTATACCCACACAAGCATCCTTTTATCTATCTGTCCACCAGTGCAACCATCCATCCGTCTATCATGCCCATTCCATACATATTTCTTCAATTCATCCATCCATTTACTCATCCAACCACGCACCCCTCTCGACCACTCAGAGGAAGGAAGGATTTCTTATGCTTCTCTCCCTTCAAGGTCATAGCTGACGTTTCACCTTCCGTCTGTATAACTCCTGGAACTGTTTTTTACAGAATGACGAGCCGCCGGAGATCACGTACTGCGTGGTGGACCAGACGGGGACGCTGTCCCTGCAGGCCCTCACCCCCACGCAGCCGATGCCGGCAGAAGAGGAGCTCAATGCCAAGTTCGCCGAACTAGTGGTACGTGTCACTCTCAGAATGTACAAATATTCTACTTGTAAAATTGCAATCTTTAACGATAATAATCACTATTAACGTTTTATCGGGAATTTATGTATTGACTATTGAAATTCTGAATTACATACACAGGATGTAACTAAAATGTATGTCAAAATTTTAGGGCCATATTTCTCTTATATATAGGATGGGGGAAGAATATTACACGAACATTGTACAATACAACACGTAAAGATAAACAATGGCGACAGCAATCTAGCCCAGCCGTGGCGAAAATGTGACTCGCGAGCACATTGTGGCTCGCAATGATAGCTGTCCATTTCTCTTGCTTCCTACCTCCCCCAACCCCCACCCTCTCACTCACTGGAGTCAAACTCCGTTCCATTTGTATTTGTCTCTGACCTGCGAGTGGCGTATCGTCGCAATGTCTCTCTTTAAACCATGTACTTCTAAAAAACAAAAGTTTCAAGTAGGATGGGAGGGCGCATTTTTTTGCTGCCAATATGATGAGACATTTAAATGTATAATTAGTTCACAAGTATTGTATAACATAAAACGGCATTATACTACATGTCACTCATGAAACATTTAAAGGTTTAGTGTTGTTGTTATTTATTATTATTATTATTATTATTATTATTATTATTATTATTATTATTATTATTATTATTATCTCTGTACATCGATCCTTTTTCAGCAGATGTACGAATAATCCGGTTATATCATCAATTTAAACTCGCAGATTTGCAATATGATGTTAAGTGAAAGCTAGATGTAAGGACTTGACGAATGTTGAACTTTTCAAATCTTTGCCAAAAAATAAATATCCGAAGCTTCGTTCTTTCGCTTGCTCTCTTGAAGCCATGTTCGCTACAACTTACGATTGTGAAAAATTAAAATTATTTTCAACAATGAAAATAGTAAAAACCAAGTTTAGGTCACGACTGACAGACAACACTGTCGCAGAGACATTCTGAAGACAGTTAATTTTAGGTTGTGATAATGTGTCCTATGCTTTCTTGTTCATTTCTTTCTTCGTTAAACGTACTAAACATTAGTTTGTAACCTTATACTGTATAAAATTATATTTAAGTGCTTGACGTAAGGAAAATGAAAATCCGTTAATAAGTCAGACAGTTGCTTCACTTCCCCTTCGGGTGTCCGCCTCCCTCCGTAGGTGCTATGCACGTTGCAGGTTACACAGTGGCTCGGCGCACGATCAAATTTTCGCCACGGCTGTTCCAGCAGAACTAGTTAGAAAGAAACTCGTTGCTCTAGCCTAGCCCAATGATCTTAATATCAAAATACCCATCTGTACTGAATCACTCGCAGATGGGACAAGCAACTATTGGCGGAAAACAACTGAATTGTTAATTCTTTATTTTAATAAAGTAACCTCAACAGAGTTGTTGTTCCAGTGCAATAATGAAGTCTGTTACAATCTCACGAAGAGATGTGTTGCCCAAATTAAAACAATTTTGTAACATTCTTAACAACGTTTAATATAGCCTGTATTCGCAATATGTAAATAGACGTACAAATATTACATTCACAACAAAACTTTCAAGAAACATAATGACCCAGTTATATTCTGTTCATTTCATTCAGTGCATCTCTGATGACTACCAATTATCGTCGTGGGTATAAAGCTTTAAGAGTGATGAGTAGGGGACGAATGTTGATGAAAAGTCGTCTTATTTTTCACAATAGGACGATGCCTATTAACACAGAAATCCTTTCTATGTTAATATCAACGTAAAAAAAATGATTTCCATTTTTTGACGTATTTGAACTAATAGGTAATTTCTATATTTTTCGGCGTTTTTTGGTCATTTTTAATACTTTGAAGAACTTTTAGATAATTTGGAATGCATTTTACTTTCTTCTTTACCGATAGGTCTGTTAAATCATTTTCTAACCAATAGGCCAGTAGTAATTACCTACTGAATCAGTGAATAACAGTGAAGTTTGAGTCTTATAGTTTGGAACAGACTCTCATTCCACTAAAGGCTTCACTTCACAGAACGGAAGTAATATAAAATGCTTAACAACAGCTTAGTTTAAATGAAAGCTTTGACCACTACTGTTCTCTTGTCGGTACGAGGGTGTCTTTAGAATTTATGTTTGGAAAGGGGGAAGTTTTTCACCGTGTCCTGGACAGAACGTTGTGTCCCTATACTAAAAGCCAGGTTATGAATCGACTAAACCGGAAGCAACGTTCTGTTGCTCTCTTTCTGAGCTCTGTTGCCACATAGTGGCGCGAGATTCAAAGCGTGTTCAGCGTTTGTCACCGACATGTTTAAAATAACTACTGTCTATAATTCTCGATAACACTATGAACAATATTGGTAATTAAAATTACTGTTTTTAAGAAAGCACGAGCTAATGACGCTGGTACGAAATGCGACTCGTAATGCACGTGGTACTGCAAATGAACTGGCTACACTGTCTCCGTGATTCCGTTGCCAGATTTTCGTTAGCAGACGACATTTTCACGCGAGGTCCAATGAAAAGCTCCGTTCTCGTTCTCCCCTCCACCCCCCACACTCAACGTGTCATCACTGCACAGGCTACCCCTCTAACCCGCACTTTCCTCACGCCATCCCAACTACTTCCTGTTTAGTCGGTTCATAACCTGGCTTTTAGTATAGTATGATTCGGAAGGGATCTATATTTTTAACACAAAGATTGCAAGAATGCAGCTGCGCCCACAATGTTTGTCGTTCACACTCCCCGTCTGGAAGATCTGGTAACAAAAGTGAAGAGCGAAAGGAAGAGGAGACGGATAATGAAGGCACAGACATGGACCACCCCTGATTGAAACACATTATAAACCCTCATTAAAATCTATAGTTTTCCCTTAAAACCTTCATTTTGTTGCATGCCCTCTTTCTTTATCTTAGTCAAATTCCAGTAAGTTGCCTCCTCTCTCCGAGATTTGCAGGGCAGTCACTGAAACAAAGTGACTAATTATTAAGAAGTTGTGATACGAGTACTTTGAATAATATTTAAATGTCATTTTCTCTTAATTTTATGTTATTTAACCATTAGTTTAAGGGCATTTTAATGATCATTTTAAGTAGATTTTTAGGTCATCAACATCCCCCGCCTAGCGATGAGTAACCTTCAGCATGGTTATGTCGTGTCCGTAACCCTCGAGTTGACAGACAGACTAGAGTTGTAGGTTCGTGCAGAAGCTAAGTTGTCGCTGTGAAGTGACAAGTACAACCTTTATTACCGTGAATATTATACAAAATAAGCACGTTTACACTGCGTTGCTTGTTTAGACAGACTCCAGCAGATCATTGTGATAGGGAGGGGTTAAACCGGGCTATTTCTAACATAATCTCTTAACCGTGTTAAAATCTCAGACTTGGTCGTTACATTTAACGAGTTCTTCAAATGGGGCTTAGACTTGATAGTTACATTTAATGAGTTTTCAAATGAGGTGATTCCTTTAATTAAAGCACAGCATTTTATTTCAAGCGAGACAACTTAAATGAAGCAAGACTTGACTCCAAGAGAACAAAATAATTGGGACATAGATTTCCATTTTCCGGTCTGATGAAATCTTTACATACTCCATTGGAACGATGAGTTCAATATTACTAGTGCAATTTCAATAATGCAAGTAAAATTGTGAATTATCATTACAGTTTGCTCCTGAATAGAAGTAAACTATAGGTCCATTGTCGTAGATTTATATCTTGGAAAATAACCCGTCAGCTGCTCGACTCTTTGCTTTGGGGACAAATGTGCCTCCGAGTCTGTATTGAAAATATTCCGAAAATTCACGTTTTTCTTCACTATAATCCAGGACCGATGGAACCTCTATTGTTAAAGAGGAGAAAATAAATGTTCGGCAGTGTTTGTTTAACCAAACAACTAAAATGTTTTACATGGCGTAATAGTAAACCTTTTAGTGTGACTAATGTTATATGCCTTTTTATGGTAAAATAATATTTTAATATTATGTGGAAATAGTCTATAAATTATTTGATGTAACCTAATAATTGAGGACAATGAAATAGGCTAAAATTTGATCATCTATACTAATAATAAATCGCTTTTTTGAAATTTTTGTTTGTATGTCTGTCTGTCTGTCTGTCTGGATGTTTGTTACCTTTTCACGCGATAATGGCTGAACCGATTTATATGAAAATTGGAATATAAATTAATTTCGCTGTAACTTAGATTCTAAGCTATATGACATTCAAAATACGTTATTTAAAAGGGGGTTATAAGGGGGCCTGAATTAAATAAATCGACATATCTCGCGTATTATTGATTTTTGTGAAATATGTTACATGACAAAATTTCCTTGACAAATGATTTCCGATAAGTTTTATTCCTTGCAAAATTTTCATAGGACTGATATTTAATGAGATAAATGAGTTTTAAAATTAAAATACAATGCCATCTAAGGCGGTGTAATGAAATGAAAACAAATGACTACGTCTATAAGGGGCCTTGGACAACAACAATCGAAAGCTATGAAACACAGCCTACAGAGAATGTTTCTGTGTTTATATGAAGTAATATCGAAAGCTAAATTAACCGATTTGTATAATTAATTATTATTTCACCATTGGAAAGTGTAGTTTCTCTAGATGGACATAATGCTATAATGTTATTACAGTAACTTCTGAGTGCTCTCTGGACCAAAATGACCGCATTTTAATTATTTAAATACAATTTAAATTAAGTAACATATTAAACGATTTATCCTTCTATCAAACACGAATGTTCCCTGGATCAAACGTCCTATTTTAATTATGTAATTACTTTATATTTATTACTAACGGGTGCAGCGGAGCGCACGGGTACGGCTAGTATATTAATATTTTCTTATTCCCAGAAGAGTTTTTAATTATAATAATAACTAGCCGTACCCGTGCGCTCCGCTGCACCCGTTAGTAATAAATATAAAGTAATTACATAATTAAAATAGGACGTTTGATCCAGGGAACAACTTCTACAACAGCGCAAGATAATCTGCTTCGCTCATTACCCAATTTTTTTGCATTGCATTTATTGCATATATATTTTATGTATTTTAACACGATTCAATTGAGCATAGTTAAAATTTTAAATTATAAAGTAATGGATTACTAAGCTAACGTAGGCCTACTATTACTGCATACTAAATCAATACACTCTCGTTGTTCGTTAATTCTCTGAGATTAAAATGAGTGTACATAAATATTATTTTAAGAAATACAGAAAACGAATGTACAAAATAGCCCATCAAATTTTCTGTGCATAAGAAGCTATTTTAATCTTACCTGTCCTCGATTTACTCAGACGTTACTGTAATAACATTATGTCCATCTAGAGAAACTACACTTTCCAATGGTGAAATAATAATTAATTATACAGATCGGTTAATTTAGCTTCTGATATTACTTCATACAAACACAGCAACATTCTCTGTAGGCTATGTTTAATAGCTTTCGATTGTTGATGTCCAAGGCCCCTGTTTCGATAGTTCTTGTCCAAGGCCTCTTATAGACGAAGTCATTTGTTCTTAATTCATTGCACCGTCTTAGATGGCGTTATTTTAATTTTAAAACTCATTTATCTCATTAAATATCAGTCCTATCAAAATTTTGTAATGAATAAAACTTATCGGAAATCATTTTTAAAGAAACTTTTGTTATGTAACATTTTTCACAAACATTAATAATAAGCGAGATATTTCGATTTATTTAATTCAGGCCCCCTTAGTATTTTGAATGCCATATAGCCTAAAATCTAAGTGACAACGAACTTAATTTATATTCCAATTTTCATATAAATCGGTTCAGCCATTATCGCGTGAAAAGGTAACAAACATACAGACAGACATACAAACAAAAATTTCAAAAATGCGATTTTCGGTTTCAGGGTGGTTAATTATATATGTTAGGACCAATTATTTTTGGAAAGTCGAAAATTACCAGAAAAATTTCGGCTACAGATTTATTATTAATATAGATAGATAATTTGTTTCAAAGAATTAAATTTCTTGACGGAATTTATGAAAATCCTATTCAATAGTTGACGCTAATGTAGTGTTCTGTTTGATAAGTTTATTGTGCTGCCTGGTGGACCAAATACCGAAAATAAACACCGTATCATTTTCAGTTTGTTTTACTATGTATCATAATCTTTTTAAATGAAATGTGGAATGTACTGTATTTTTGTGCCGTTAACTCCCAGCACACAGATAACTACGAGTAAATAAAGAGCAAGTCATGCTGAACACTATCCACCGCAGAAGGTTAAATGTTTGAAGCATTTTCATTGATTAAAACAAACTATCTTATTAATTTTATAAATTTTGTTACCGTCTCAAATCATGAAATTTCCATAAATTTTAGGAATAATGCTCAGAAAAGTCTCAGAAAGAAAGGGGACATTTCCTCGACTTACTGACACTGCTGCAGGCCAATTTCTCGATTGGGACTGCAGAACAAAAATTTCGTAAGACTGCAGAAGCTTATGACTGACTATTACACTTTTACTACGTCACACTACTTTCGACCAATAAAACGGTACGAAAGGACGTCTTTCAACCAATCATGGCCGCTTATCGCACAATTTTATCGCGTCCCTAGCATTTGTTTAATTTTATCGCGTCCCTAGCATTTGTTTATTTTTATCACTACCCTAGCATTTGTTTCTTTGTTTGCCATCATTTCAAACTGCACTGGTCTGGCCGTCAAAAAACAGAAAATTACAAACCACTCCAGTCGATGCACATCATTTTCAAATATGACTCGCATTTTGGCATTCAAGAACAAGAATTAATAAAGATCACTGGTCATATATGAAGAGCACCATTCGGAAATCCTGAATGAGTTGAGGAATACACCATATACACCAACGAGTTCACTTCTTTTACGCACACGTCCAATATAACATCAACTGAACCACCAAAACATTCAAATTTGAAAATTGTACTTTCAATAATTGTTTCTTTTAAAATTATCCATGTTTATTTTTTATTTCATCATCGTTAATTAAAACGTTTCTTGTTTATTTCATCATCCCTTATTAAAACTTTTCTAACACTTGTTTATATTATTTAGGTTATGTTTGTTATAGCTTCTGCTATATATTAAAGATTGTTTAATACTAAGATTTATTGAAAATCATCTGTCAAGTGACGTTGATTACTGGGATCCGGATGATTGAAATGTAATGCAAATGTTTTAATAAAAATGAAACTGAATCAACAAAGCCTACTTGACTAGTAACAGTCCACAGAGTTCAATGATGATTCCATAATTGGCACAACTGATACCGGTAACAAGAAAACATCATCATAAAACACTACTGCCATCTAGCGTAATGTTGAGATGGTACAATAATACATTTCAAGACAGTTGTATTTTCGTAAGCCAATTAATATTTTATTGTACACTTTGTTACTTCTAATCTTTGTATAGCCTACTCTCTTCTAATCGTGTAATAGTCAATTAAATCCCACTCGAGTTTTGATTTTCTCTAGATAAATCAAAACCTCTAGTGAGATTACTGTTGATAAAATAGGAAACAAAAAAAAAAAAAAAAAAAAAAACAGAATATAGGCTACCTACAAAGAACGCAAAACTCAAGGCACCTTTAAAGGAGAAAGATTTCTATCATCATCATCATCATCATCATCATCATCATCATCATCATCATCATCATCATCATCATCATCAATGGCACGACAGCCCTTCATGGGTCCTGGCCTTCTTCAGAAGTTTTCGCCATTCCTCCCTATCCAATGCCAAACTTCTCCAAATTTCTAACACCCAAAGTCTTGATGTCATCCATCACACAGTCTTCCCATCTCAATCTCGGTCTCCCAACCTTCCTTCTTTCCATCTGAATAAATTTAAAAACTCTCTTCGCAACTCTATCACCTTGCATTCTCACAACATGCCCGGCCCAATCCAATCTTCTTATGTTTATGAATTTAAAGGCCCATTCACAATGAAAACGCAAACGTTACCGCAACGTTAGCGTAAGACATAAAGACGTGATACCATTCACAATGAAAACGTAAGCGTTAACGCTAGAATTTAGCACGGCCTCCTAGAATTAACGTGGAAAGGTTATGTGTAGACACTGCCCACTGGATTATCTGATGAAAAGTCGTCTATATATTACGAAACTATAGAAATTGCAACAAATTACATAAGTGACCATTCACCTGTACAATTTATGTTCATGCAAGTTGCATTGCCTATATACTTGTGTCTCTTGTCATAAAGACAACGCTGTTCTTGATACAAAGCAATTAATGTTTCATCAAATCATTCCGTAGCAAATGAAAATTATTTACTTGGAACGTTCTGAAGCAGAATTTGATGAAAAATTCGGTTTGTAGAAACAGCCAAGAGATGGTGTTAGTAAAACGAGCGCTCTGCGATCGTGTTTTGTTTCAAAATAACATAAACGCAAGCGCAAAAGTTTGGAGTTTTGCAAACTTTTCTTACGTTTATGTTAGCGTTTGCGCTTACGTATTTCATTGTGAATGCTTTCATTAAATAACAAGGGTCCAAGGTCTTGCGTTTATGTTGCGCTTGCGTTTAATTTTCATTGTGAATGGGGCTTAACAATATCCGGCTCATTATATAGAGAGATTTCCAACTTTACATATTAGTGTTGGTGAATGGGGTGTTCGAAGTGTACGGTAAATGGTTGAAATAGGTTAGTTCATCCTGTAACTGACATTTCCCGTATGTCGAGAGGATCGTGATTAAGCAATTTATACAATAATTACGAATAATAAAGCTAGAACGACACGGTTATACTTGCTGTAAGCAAAATGTTCGATTAGAATAATCGCAGTTGCTAGAACTCTGTACTTAGAGCAGGAAATGTCTGGAAGATTCAACAATATAGTAGTCCAAGGTTTAAGAATATACGTATAGCTTCGATGTTGAACTGATTTTCTTCATTATGATGTTGCAGGAGGAACTTGACCTCACGGCTCCGAATAAGGCTGCAATGCTCAGTTTGCCGTCTGAGAAGAAATGGCAGATTTACTGCAGCAGGAAAAAGGTAACTTAAAGATAATGCTTAAAAATACAATGTTTTTAATTTCCTTAATCCACATATCCTCATCGTTTAATTAAATACGTTTCCAGCTCTGTGACCCTGGAGTGAATGCAAACCATCTGGTGCAAGGTTAGTAAAGGGGAGAACGAAAATTAACAAACTGCTGTTGTTTCAAAACAACAATTATGCTACTTGCCAAAAATCTTCGTGTGAACTAAATCTGCGGTTACTTTATTTAAATAACAATTTCGTTATGGAGTGTTACTTTAACGGTTACTAGTAACGGTGTTACTTTAACGGTTACTAGTAACGGTGTTACTTTAACGTTACTACTCTCTTACCAGCTAAAGATTGAAGTAAATGTAAATAAATGCACGTGGCATAATGGTTTGTGATTGGCTATTGGACGCACAACGCCTCCAAACTCATGCTTCTTCCTCATATTAAAATAGTTCCTTCAAAAATAACAAAATGTATAATATACATGGAATACGAGTGAATTAAACATGCTTATAAGAACACTTTCTTACGATTTAAACAACATGTTTATATTAGTAGTTTCAGACATTGCGTGTTAAATCATTGTAACGTGTATTATGGCAACGCGCATGCGTAATAGGCATTAAATCCCTCCCAAGGTGACTTGCAGCTTCACAGAGCACATCAGCACAGCTGGTATAACACAGTGCTAGATTGTGTTGCCAACCTCAAATAAATTTCTGTAGAATTAAAGAAATTCTCCACTCTTCAAAGAATAATATTTAATCACGAATCTACAGAAAATGAAAATCCAATATTCCCAGTAGATAAATAATAAACATTAACCCTCTGTGAGCATTTTACGGGTTAGTTCAATGAATGTGTTGAAATGTCTGCAATATATCAGACGGTGGCTGCCCTGCGTGCTCACTTGCTGAAAATAATGCGCCCTGATGGCTGCTTTGGTAGCTAGCTTGCGATTGCGGAGTAATACATTTCGGTTTTGTTTAGTCTACTTCAATCTTTAGTTGGAAATAGAGTAGTAACGGTGTTTCTTGTAACTTGTTAGTCTCCAAGTCTGCATAGCAGGCCTATGTTGTAACGTTGATATCTGGATTTTGCTGCAAATGCTGCCAGTTTTTACATAGGTGCTCGTTGTAGAGGACTTCATTAATATATCGTTAATACGTCGAAATTCAGAGTGGAAATTCATGTTCTGTTGTCCCGAATCCTTTATTTCAGTTTCTTCAAGGTGCGGGGATTGCTTTCGTAAATTATTCTGTCTTCCAAAATTCCTTGTAAATAGAAGTGCTAAGGGAAGGAGGGTTTTGGCCAAAACACAAATGTAATAATTCTGTCTTCAAGCACCTGTTTTATTGTTCTAATGTCTCATCATTGTTTACCATTATTATAAAAGAAATAAACACTTTCACAAATTAATAATCGTATTTAGTATACGCATAGTGACTTATCGATGTGTGTTATATAGACTAAACACTCTTCAGCTGAAGACATAATAGTATATTATGCAACGAGCCTATAATGGTAGTAATTAAGACGCAAGTATGTTCGTTTATAAAACTCGCTTGCGCGCGTTTCATAATTTTCATACGAGCGTCTTAATTACCATTATAGACAAGTTTCATACGACTTTTTATGCTCGAACATATTTCTAACTTGCAATTATTCAAAAGTATTAATGTTATGGTTATGTGAGTAGCGAACTGACCTGAATTGTGAGATGTGCGCAGACGCGAGAGTATTGATTTTTTCCGAGGCACGAATGTCATTGACCTTGATATAATCTAGAGAATAAGATGAACATTAGTCTTGATATAACCTGGAAATTGATTTAGAATTGAAAAACGAGATGACAAATTGAATTTATTTGAATATTATTTACAATTAACGCTAATTATTATAGTAACAGAACATAACCTTCTGCGACAGTATTGGATTTCCAGCCTCCGTGACTTTTCGCTAATTGTCTTTCGATTGCATATCCGAGAATAATCGATACTTGCGATTTTATAATGGTAAAAAGGTGATTTGTCATTGGCTGAACACCTGAACTTTAATGAATAGGTGTACTTTAATGAGGTGCATTAAAGGGCTACTACCAGGTGTATAATTACTACATTTCAGCATGGTCGAGCGTAAAATACTATTTACAATAGCCACGCTTTCCTTGGCAGCAGTCTCAAGAGTGCAGTTTGACCTTCTGGCCGCAGGACACCAAAAAAAGACCTCGCTGCACATTGTCATCATCTTGGCCATATTCTGTGCTACATTTGAAACTTTGTTTGGACTCATCGATTAGAATACACATTAAAATACCTACTACCACAATCATTTACACGCCTGTTGTTAATTTTCAGCACAAGTAAAAAATTATAATTTATTGTACGTATAATAGGCTATACCCAATAAGTTAAGAAATAAGTGACCACTAGAAGATGAAATAATATACAATAATGAGCGTCTAAATACTTCACATAAATTTTCGAGACACATTATTGGGTGTCTCAATATTAACGAGCTCACGAAACGTCTTCCACATTTTAAATGACCTTAACCAGGCCAGCTCATGCGAACGATGAAAACTTATGTTAGACAGTAGTTCTGTATTAAGATCATTGATTTGTCGTACGTGAACCTTCCCAATTTAAAATGAATTTTTAACGTCGCTAGTGGCTTCTTTTTAGAAGACGCTAATATCGTCTGATTCAACGTCTACGCAATAATTGATGAATCCATCGCAATGTAACAATTCGCATGTGCTGGTTGAAAATAGCACACACTATCAATTAAAATAATGTAGGCCTACTATTTTGCTAATTTAAATTAATATGCATCCATACAAAGATTGATTTGATATTCAATAGGCACAATGCGTACGGTCTGTACTCGTCACGATCGTTTATGGTCGATGGAGAAAGTTGTGCAGTAAGTAGCTTTATGGACTATCGTTGATCCTAAATTTACTGCGCATGCTCATTTCTCCTAGAAGTCATGTGCTCTATGCAGTGGCGGCTGATTGACTGAGGCAAGTGAGGCCGGGCCTCAGTCACTTGGCTTAATTGAAATCAAATTTTGTGTTTTTATATAATGGAATAGTTATTTGAATGAAGCATATATCGTTGTAGAAGCATTTGAAAACTTTATGATGTATATAGACTGTTCTGCAGTAAAATTTGTTCCTGAGGCCAGGATCGCTAGTGCCGGGTCTGGCTTGTGATGTATATAGACCTGTTTTGCAGTAAAATTTGTTTCTGAGGCCAGGATCGCTCGTGCCAGGTCTGGCTTCTGCATTTCGTGTCTTTTCACGGGCTTTGAGTTTACGCTTAAAACGTTGTAGCCGAGGCACAATTCGTCTGGCCTGGTCAGGTTTCACTCCTCCCATCCATGGGCCGGCCTCAAGCGTAGAGTGGGGTGGGAATAGCAATGGTGACTTGTCTTCCTAAATAGACCATAAATAACAAAAATTTCAGCTCTTTGGCAGGCAAAGACCCACACTATTCTCTCCCCTTATGTCTTAGTTAAGGGTGTTGTACTATTGTACTTCGTAGTACAGTAGTGAATCTGGGCCAATGTTGTTATGTATTTCGGGAAAATATAAACAGGAACAAATGCGAGAAATAATGCTGGTGTAGTTAATTCATTGTTAGAGTGTCCTTTTTCGAGAAGAAATAATAGTGAAAGAAAGGAAGTTTTAAATTAAGAGAAAGCCTACCGAGATACCTACGACATCGAAGACAATTTTTCTGACAGATAATCTTAAAACGTTAGTTTCTATTGCATCCTGGTATGGGCAACATAAATGGTTAAGTGGTAATGTGGTGCAAAAAAAAACTTCTCTGTTGGCTTTGTTTGTTGCTGTCAAAGGAAAAAATAAAAAGAAAAGAAAGAAAGGGGAATTTCAACACATAATATGGGTTGCTTCATCACACTGAAACAATCACTGAAACTCAGAGCATAACAGCTTATTTGGTGAGTGAAATTATTAGTTTTCATTAATAATAATAATAATAATAATAATAATAATAATAATAATAATAATAATAATAATAATAATACAGTAATAATGATAATATTATAACAGTAATAATTAATAACATAAACACTTCCTATCGGAGGCACTTAAACTAGTTGCATCTGGCCTCACTGAGGACTTCGATCACCGGCCGTTACTGGCTCTATGGAATAAATTTGTCCTTGGCATGACTGTTCTATTAAAATATTCGTACAATTGATTCCCGATAATTCACGTGTGGATAATTCCCTTTGCGGATAATTCGCGGTGCTTTCTTAGGTGGGAGACAAAGTAACGTTGTCATTTTCGTTTTTACTCTATTTACGCTCCTCTCCCCCTCTTAAGAAATGTGTGACCTAAAATCAGAAAAAAAAAAAAAAAATGAACACTCCACTAAGAAATAAAAAAAGATGACATTATTTTTGTTAAATAGTGTCTGAAGATATTTTGTAAAACTTGTGTTTCTTGTTTTAAGATTCCATCCAACTGCAGAATTGTATAATATTATAATGTTTCGCACTGTTTCATATTTTTCACTTGATACTAAAGTATATTTTAAACCTGTCTCAGAGTAACTTTTACTGCACTTTAAATAATACACAATTTTGCGTATAATTCGCGATTTTCGATATTTCGCGGAAGGTCTTGCATTAATTACCGCTTATTATCAGAAGTCTACTGTATCGAATTATTCGTTGGTAATTTTTATTCGGTTTTTATTTTATACCTTATATTTAAACTGAATGGATTCTATAAATTGTTTATGAAATGTTGAACAATGCGGTAGTTGTTAATAATCGAATTATTCGGTAGTCCTGCTCAATAGTGTGTTATAATAGTACATTATGCAACGAGCCTATAATGATAGTAATTAAGACGCAAGTATGTTTGTTTATGAAACGAGCGCAAGCGAGTTTCATAATTTTCATACGAGCGTCTTAATTACCATTATAGGCAAGTGTCATACGACTTTTTATGCTCGACCATATTTCTAACTTGAAATTATTCAGAAGTATATATTTGACCTTGTTCATAGCTCTTAAATTGTGAGATGTGCGTAGACGCGAAAGTATTGATTTTTTCCGAGGAACAATAATGTCATTGACCTTGATGTAATGTAACATGAACTAATTTTGATATAACCTGGAAATTGATTCAGAATTGAAAAAACGAGATGACAAATTGAATTTATTTGAATATTATTTACAATTAACGCTAATTATTATAGTAACAGAACATAACCTTCTGCGACAGTATTGGATTTCCAGCCTCCGTGACGTTTCCCTCGTTGTCTTTCGATTGCATAACCGAGAATAATCGAAAACCTGAACTTTAATGAATAGGTGTACTTTAATGACATGCATTAAAGGACTGCTACCAGATGTATAATTACTACATTTCGGCATGGTCGAGCATAAACTTCCTTCCATGTGCGAAGAATTGAGGTTACCGTCTCTATTGCAGACACTTCAATTCCAATAATAAAATATAATGAACTAATTTTTGAGCAGACTTCAACGTAAGATCTACATGGCACTACAGCCCCTCACATGTGCTTCAACTGTTCCACACTCTTGAGGTTCTTTGTGTGAAAGATAAGTTGAAGGGTTAAAGAGAAGTGGGAGTAAATGTAATACACACAGGGATAGATGATAGAAGAGATAAACTCCTTTAGTGCCATTCACAATGCAATTCGTTATGTACCGGTAGTCAACTTGAAGATGAAATAAAGATCACAATTACTGATAAAAGAAAATAAGAGCATGATAAAGCCTAAACTGAAGAGATCACTTCTGTAAAGTGGTTTATGAACGGTGAAAACTTCTTTTGTCGCATAAGCTAAGCAGCTTTCAAAATATGTTGGAAAATTAAACGCCTAAAGAAATTACAGTTTCTATTATTCATTTTACTCCCAATCCAGTTCGCTAATTTCAGGTAACCAAGAAAGTTCGTTTGTTTGTTTGTAAGTAACGTTAGAGCATTAAGGAAGAATGTAATTGGCTTTTGGAAGAAATTATTTGGTTTCCCTCGTTGAAATATTATAACACGTACAGCTGTACTGAAATTTTATCAATTTCGATTTTTGGATTTTCTGAGAAATGGTGTAAAATTTTAAATTTTAATCCTCATTTTTTAATTTAATTTTCCTCATTAAAATGGTATACATAATTTCACTAGAATGGCGTCCATTTTCGCTTTTCTGAAGAGGGGATGCAGTATATGTAAATTCTGTGTCTTACTTTAACGCTCATTTTCCGTAAGTTTAGTTTTCCCACACAAAAAGTACCTTTTATCAGCTTTTATTTAATCTAGAAAGCTGAAATCTTGAGGAATTGGTTATTTGTATATTTTACATATAGTCTACTGAAACAATGTTTTTAAATTTGTTAAATTTTGGATATGTTACAGGGGGTATTGTACTGAAAATCGTTGGAAAAATATAGATACATACGAATGAAGGAAAATTACTTCTCTGTAAGGAAATAAATTACCGTACTGAAAAACTACTCTTTCAGCATAAAGTCAAGTTACGTGTACATGGGCTGTAAAAAATCAGCTGCCTATTTTCAATAGTTTTCGAGGAAAAATTTCTTATGTAAGACATAATTTAACATTGTTAAGATAAGCAATTTCGTTTCCCCTTAAGTAGCACAACAAACTAACTTTATTCAGGAAAATAGTTCTTCGTTGTTCTATATACACTTTTATATAATCACTGATTAACTTCATAACTTCTTTACTGTGTTAACACTATGAAATTACCTGATATTCTTCGGACAATGAAGAATATCACTTCGAAGCTAGGCAGCCAGGTAATTTTCTTATGTTAACATAGTAAAGAAGTTATAAAGCTAATCAATGAAAATAGTTTCATTAAATAGTATTTCTTTTATAGTAAAATCATCTTGGAAATGCTACTCCTGTAAATGCGCTCGGTCTTTAGATGCTGGGTAATTTCTTAGGATTCTCTGTGCCTTATCATAATTTCTTTCTGACATAGTGTTTGTTTAGATAGTTCTTCAGGGAAACGAAAAGTTGTTGGTGAAAGATATGAAGAATATGGAGATTGTACCTAAGTTTCCCGTTCATGCCTCCCTATTGTCTTCCATGTATACTGATAGTGAACAATATTTGGTCTCGGTCATCTAATGTAATCATTGATTTCTTTCCAGGATCAAGATGGTGAAACAGATTTGTCTCATTTGCCAGAACATTACATCGAGCGAGTACAAGCCTTGGCCATGGTAAGTGACTTCCCTCTTAAAATCTGTGAAGATCAAGCTTTAAAAATATAGAATTTACATAGGTAGATTTTAAAAATCAAAGATGCGTAAGTAAAATTGCAATAGTTGATAGTTTTTTTTAAGAATTTTATATTTTTCATATACAGTAGATTTTTTTTTTTATAAAACTAAAATGTTCCATCTGGAAATGGTTGAAGAAGAAAATATAACTTTCTTTCTAATATAAGAGTATCTGTTCAGTTATTGTTAACCATTATGCGATTCACAGAGAAATATGTAGGACCATTAATCTCATGATGTTTATGGTATTAGGGCGTCACTAAAGCATTTCCATATATTCTCTACTTTTAGACATTAGAGACCGATATTTGTAAGATCCTTGGCTTAATTCCTCTTTCGAAAAAAATATCTTGGACTATTTCATTTCACCCGAAAAATTCATTACTCTTAGCTGAGTTCGAACTCACGATATGTTGGTCTAAAGACAAGCACGGGTGCCACTAGACTACCGAGGAGAAAGTAGAGAAAAGTGAAGAAACACAAAGAAAAAAGAGGAATTTTGATACATGATTGCATATACCGAATTGTTTTTGTGAGAAGGAAAGAATACTGCAGCTCAGTTCTGAATAAATATCATATTCCTATCACTATAATGTAACTTTTTCTTTTTCGTATATTTTTCAGTACCGTGGAATTTCAATTTCTCAAGTCTTTTCCACCTTTTACAATATTACATGGTTGTAGTTCACATGGTTAAAAATCCTGTTTGTTATGTGCTTGTCAATTTATTTCATCATTGCAAAAGAACTCTTAAAATCTCAATTTTACTTCGTCTGTTAAAGTGCAAGATCTCCTAGTTGATTCAGGACTTAAAGACTTGTACATGACCAATCCAACAATTCATCCGCCTTTTTTCTCAAGATGGCTATTTCTTCCTGGGAATAATGGACAAGGATTCTTTTTAGCTTTATTTTACTGCTCTTACGAATATTACAGTACAATTTTTGTAAGTCCAAATAGGTGAAGTAGAATCGTTTGTATTTGAATCTCTGACTTGTTTTTTCTCTACCTGTGCAGTCTTACTTTTTACTGAATATACTATTTTCTTCTAACAGCTTCTTTTTTTATCCACTTAATCCTTTCCTTTTAATCTCCTCGCTTTCTTGTACTACTTCTCTTTTTCTAAATATTAATTTTCTGCGTTAATTTTTACTTTTCTCGGTATTTTGCCATTTGGTTGCTCTTAGATTTGGTGGGAGCCATTTTCTGAGAATAAATGTAAAATAGTTTTAAATTAATATAAATTACATGCAGAAGTTTCAATAAATTGTCATTATTGAAATAGTGTTTGAAAGTTATGTGATTTATTTCTTATAAAAACTATATCTCAGTTTCTCACTTTTTACATTTTTTGGGGGAGTGGTTAATAGTAGAGTAGGCCTATAGCATTCTTTTGATTTTCCTTAGGATTTTCTTAGATTGAAACCAATTATTTTCTCAGTATAATTTAGTTTGTAATGGATGCCCATTTTGTAAGAGATTAGGTTTCTTGAATAATTTCAGGTAATTTACTTGTTTTACTGAATCACTCAATTTAAACTTCATTAAACCCGTTTCCGAATAGATGCAGGAAAATCTATTTTCTTATTCTTTTTCGTTCAAAAGTCATGTCTTTAGGATGAAAGTTTGCAATTACGATCTCAGTTTTTCTATATCACTCATTAGTCACTTAATGTCAGAGCAGGTTTCTGATTTAGTTCATTTGTTTAAATCGTCAGACATCTTTATTGCGTTTTTCCTTTGCTTTCCTCGTTCTCTTATGTTCTGTATATTTCCTCCATTTCACGATTATTTTATTCAGTTTTTAATTCAATGTGAGGAGATGTTCCGACATACTGTTATTATTTGAAGAGTTCGCGGGAAAAACGATGAATGTCACATTTCTGTTAAGGATTAGATAATGATCTAATTGAGTCTATAACTGCAAGATGTAGTGCTGTTTCTATAGAAAATAAAGGAAAGGATTACTGTATTCGTGGTGATAATTCTCCTTTTTACCATTTTTCATAAGAACAACATTAAATTTCGCAGTGATCCATTGAATTAGATAATGACATCAACCTTAACATAACTGTGACATTATCAACATTATTTTGATTTCATTTATTAGCAGCGTATTCCAAGAATCGTGTTTAATAGTTTACTTCACTGATTCTCGCAGTGCACGAATTACAAATGAAGAGTACACTGCAAGAATGATGGATGTCATTTGGAATACATTTTTCAGGAGAAGCAATTGAAAGTTTGAAATTCTTAGCGCTCAAAGCTTAACTGTGATTTTCCGATCATTATCGGACAATGGCTATCAGTGTTAATGCCATATAACTCTGTATGTACATTCTATATGTCTTAAGCTATGCATTGACAGTCTTGGTTCATTTTCGACAAGAAAGTGACATCCATCATTCTTGCAGTGGACTCTTCAAATACATCACTTTCCTTGTATTCTTTGCTTACCTACTGTTGGTAACAGAATAAGCACGAATCCTTAATATATTAAGTTGAAAATAACTATATTACTTCAATCTCACATGCAACTTCATTTTTATGTGCAGACTATGTTAAAAATGTGTTTTATAATAATTGATAATATGCTTTCTATTTTCTGAAGAAATACTTAAGATAATTCTGATATGAATATTCTATAACAAATCCCCTAACACAACTTGACCATTTTAATGTAATGTTAAATGCATATTTTACAATTGCGCTTAGTCCACATCTGTGGAGTAACGGTCAGCGCGTCTGGCCGCGAAACCAGGTAGCCCGGGTTCGATTCTCGGTCGGGACAAGTTACCTGGTTGAGGTTTTTTTCCCGAGATTTTCCCTCAACCCAATATGAGCAAATGCTGGGTAACTTTCGGTGTTGGACCCCGGACTCATTTCACTGTGTCATGACGTCACTGTTGAGCGAGTTTCAGCTTTTGTGTCAGAGAAGTTGCCTATTAATCAAGACGTTCAATCTGAACTTGAGAACGTGTACTGTATAGCTTTAACGTCGTGGCAACAGATGGCGGTTTGTACGGTCTGTGTGCTACCATAACCTCTTTCGAACTGTGTTTTGCGCGGCCAAGTCGTACGCAGGGTATTTGTTATCATCGGTTGCGTACGGCAGCGTTCCACAACACAAATCAAATGCTCCGTGTCCATGTTGACCGTCGAAGTTAATGTCAACAAATACGTAAGTAATCGTCTTAACCCTCTCCACATATCCCGACAGTAAGAAAAAAACTCACCACAGTATATGTTTCGAAACAGTTCACATTCCTGCCACTACCGGCGTTACCGTACGTATCGGTAAGTATTTACTTACTTACAAATGGCTTTTAAGGAACCCGAAGGTTCATTGCCGCCCTCACATAAGCCCGCCAGCGGTCCCTATCCTGTGCAAGATTAATCCAGTCTCTGTCATCATACCCCACCTCCCTCAAATCCATTTTAATATTATCCTCCCATCTACGTCTCGGTATCCCTAAAGGTCTTTTTCCCTCCGGTCTCCCAACTAACACTCTATATGCATTTCTGGATTCGCCCATACGTGCTACATGCCCTGCCCATCTCAAATGTCTGGATTTAATGTTCCTAATTATGTCAGGTGAAGAATACAATGCGTGCAGTTCTGTGTTGTGTAACTTTCTTCGTTCTCCTGTAACTTCATCCCGCTTAGCCCCAAATATTTTCCTAAGCACCTTATTCTCAAACACCCTTAACCTATGTTCCTCTCTCAGAGTGAGAGTACAAGTTTCACAACCATACAGAACAACCGGTAATATAACTGTTTTATAAATTCTAACTTTCAGATTTTTGGACCTCTTCTGAATGAATGCCGTACTTGCTAGGCAACTTCTCTGGCACATAAGTAATACACCTCTGCGGAAGTGTAGGAAGATTGAATTCTCTAGGCTCATCGACTAGCCACATGACGGCATACAGCGAGCCATGACACACTTTGAACTGAACACCCAGTATTATCACCTTCATTTCATTCAGACGCTAAATAACCTAAGATGTTCATAAAGTGTCGTAAAATAACCTACTAAAAATTACAATTGCGTGAAATGTTTTAAGGACATTAATGTTCGAGGAGATTAGTGTCTGTTGATCCCTGTTTCAGCTTCAGTTCCCAGCGGACTCTGAAGAAGAGGTGCGCTCCCGCACGCGACAGTTGGACGGCCTGAAGACTGCACTGAGAACACAACCACACAGCTTTGTCCTGCGGTTCATCGAGCTCGACGGTTTGCCTGCTCTGCTAGGCTTCCTGTCCGCCATGGACTATGCTACTGCTCAGAGCTCCATCCACACGTCCTTGATAGGATGCGTGAAGGCTCTTATGAACAACTCGGTATGTAACAGACAATAACAGAACAGAAATCATTTTAGTGTTCCAACCTTGGCGCCTGATCTAATTATTGTTCATTATCATTTTTTTCTTTTTCCGTCTACTATGTGTTGTTTCTTTTAGTATACGTCCGACATAGCAACAGGCGATTTTAAGGACCGTATATCTGTCAAAGTACACACAGTTGAAGAGCGATGAACTACGCGCACATTCTGTTGCCACTTACAAGGAGAGGACACGCTCTGTATATCACCGAATTAAATCAGATTTTGTGACATGAAAGTACAAGACGTACTGTTTAAAGTCATACCAGGTATGGGTGGCCAATGACCCCTCGTTTTGGAAATTGGCTATTGTTTGTGACACACTTCCGTTAGGTGCCTAATAGGGAAGCATTAGACTGTGTAAGGGCGTAGCTCATATGGTTGGATGCTGAGTTGTCATCCAGGCAATCCGAGTTCGAATCCTAATGCCTACTCATTTTTTAAAGCTTGATATTATTATTATTATTATTATTATTATTATTATTATTATTATTATTATTATTCACTTTCAGTTGTCAGCTCCTATATTCTAAGCCATGTTGAAATATGCGTGGTATGCATCAAAATTGATAAACGAACGAGAAGTGTTTGTGAATGTGAAGGATATCTGTTTCGCAGCAGAAGTGCGGAAAAATGTGTGTGACTGTGGACAACCTCCTTTCATTTGCTGTGCATGGTGCATGAAATATGTATGTTTTGTGTGTTTTTATGACATCATAATGAATCGGGTACAAAATGAAATAGAATAGCTGCTACAGAAATAGAACAGACGCCAGTGACACATCTTACCTTCCTACGTGAGCAGTATTTCATTGTTTATCCTTTACAATACAATGTTAGTTAATTAGTAATTTGTTTAAAACATGATGAAGCATTCAATACATTGAGAAATATGATATAGGTATGTAAGTAGATAACACTGTGATCACAATATTAATCATTATTAAAAGAAAAAAATATAGGCCTAGAACCAGTTAAGATTCGAACTCAGGTTCCCTGGATAACAACTCAGCATCCAACCATATGGGCGACGCTGTTACGCAAGCTAATAGTTCCCTATTGAGCACCTAACGGAAGTATGTCACAAATAATAGCCAATATTTCCAAAAAGAGGGGTCATTGGCCATCCATACCAGGTATGACTTTAAACAGTACGTCTTGTACTTTCATCTCACACAATCCTATTCTATTCGGTGATATATAGAGCGTGTCCTCTCCTTGTTAGTTACTATGGAAAGATGGAGCGGTGCACAACATGCTTTTGCAACTAAAAGCTTTACAAGAACAACGACAGTTCTGAGGCTACGAGGCGTGAATTTCGCCATTTTAATTTATGACTCCATGATCCCTTGTCATCTGCTCGTGCGACTTAAATTTTCATCCATACAAAATCGACTTCAATTTTCATCCATACAAAATCAGGTGGCACATAAATAATGATTAAAACATCTCTACCGAAGGGCGTTTTGTGAGGATATTTTAAATTGCACGGAAGAAAATGAAGGTTTTACCGATATTTTGTGGATGTCTGACAGAGCACATTTCCATTCCGGTGGTAGTCACTTAAAGGACATCCTTGTCATGAAATAAATGACAGTCTGTATACTTTATCTTACCTATGTTATTTTGAAAATATAAATTCTTGAGTCAATAACCAACTATTAATAAACTCTAATAGTCCATTCCTCTGCCGAACCTTGTATAGGGCAATTTAATGCAATGGAAGATTTAAAATATTTTAAGAGTTAAACCAGCTGTAATTCCAAATAATAATATAATAATAATGTGTTATTATTATTATTATTGTTATTATTATTATTATTATTATTATTATTATTATTATTATTATTATTATTATTATTATTATTATTATTATACCTGGTTCAGACAACCCATTAAGAGCGAATGCGAGGTAACTTTAGGCACTGGATCTTGGACTCATTTCCCTGGCATTGTCACTTTCATTTCATTCAGACACTAGATAACCAATAGTTGATAAGGCTCATAAAATAAGCAAGTAACATATTATTAATACACTCCAATTAATTTTATATGAAACCCTGTTTTACTTGAGATAGACATATTAGGATTTTAAATACTGTATTATAAAATGTACCGTATATCATATTGATTAATGAAAGCTTATGTTTAAGGTTGCAAAGTTTTGTGAAGTAAATATAATATGAGAGTGTCACAAATTTGAACTCCAACGTCTTGAACTAGTTTGTCGATCAGACAGGTGCGACACCAAGTACTCCCACCAATACAAGTGTTCCGAAATAAATGCTGTTATTAAGATTTTATGGGATATGTAAATTACGTTCACAAAAGTTGTAATCTGAACACATGATAAAATTTGTATATATCCACTGAATTATTATGATTTTCTTTCTATAGTTTTTATATATTTTGCTATAAATAAATTAACAGTTGATAGAAATAAATTAGGATAATAATTTAAAATAGATTCCGATAAATGTGTTGTATAAAATTTAGAAACTGCTTGTAACAACACTGTTTAACGGAAAACTGTGTAACGTCTTCAGAGATTTCAACCGACAGAAATTTAAACTACATTCTAGTGAATATTAGGATTAGTTATTTGCTTAGGTTATAATATAGTATACATTTCATGAAACTTGTGAATTGAAATATAAGATTGTATTTTAGTATTTAATTTCATCTCATTGCATTTCATTCATTCATGTGTATAAATTATAAAACTTTGTAGAGATTTGCTGAATTTATAGATTTGTAAAATTGTATTAACTTCATAATTGAAACGTAAGATTAATTCAGTAGGAGACTTCATTAATCAATATCATATTATTATTATTATTATTATTATTATTATTATTATTATTATTATTATTATTATTATTATTATTATGTATTTATAACCCTAACATACCTATCTCAGGTAAAATAGGGTTCTCTGTAAAATTGGAGTATAATAAATAAATATAATATGACATAATTAATATTACATTTAATTATGCCTTTATCTCATTGCAACTGAAATAGCATTATTTAAATTTTATGAAGTATCTATATAGATTTTGAGTTAAGAAATACCTATAAACTTGCTAGAAATCTATACTAATAATAAATCTGTAGCCGAAATTTTTCTGGTAATTTTCGATTTTCCAAAAATAATTGGTCCTAACATATATAATTAACCACCCTGAAACCGAAAATCGCTTTTTTTTTTAATTTTTGTTTGTATGTCTGTCTGTCTGTATGTTTGTTGCCTTTTCACGCGATAATGGCTGAACGGATTTCGATGAAAATTGGAATATAAATTAAGTTCGTTGTAACTTAGATTTTAAGCTATATGGCATTGAAAATACATTATTTAAAAGGGGGTTATAAGGGGGCCTTAATTAAATAAATCGAAATATCTCGCTTATTATTGATTTTTGTGAAAAATGTTGCATAAAAAAATTTATTTAAAAATAATTTGCGATAAGTTTTATTTCTTGAAAAATTTTGATAGGACTGATATTTAATGAGATAAATGAGTTTTAAAATTAAAATAACTGCCATCTAAGGCCGTGTAATTAATTAAAAAACAAATGACTTCGTCTATAAGGGGCCTTGGACAGCAACAATCGAAAGCTATGAAAGATTAGCCTACAGAGAATGTTTCTGTGTTTGTATGAAGTAATATCGGAAGCTAAATTAACCGATTTGTATAATTAATTATTATTTCACCATTGGAAAGTGTAGTTTCTCTAGATGGACATAATGCTATAATGTTATTACAGTAACTTCTGATATAATATGACATAATATAATATAATATAATATAATATAATATAATATAATATAATATAATATGTAATATTATATAATATAATTTAAGTTATTTGAAGGGTTCACAACCATAGTGGGCCAAGCGCCATTTACTGAATACGTAGAAAATAAGGGTTAAAATTAAGTTATTACCATAATTCAATGGAAACCTATAACAAGTAAAATAAAATATACACATTAAATCTAAATGATATCAATCTTCATTAAACTATGGTTGCATGTAATAAAAATTAAGGAATTGTCATTGCACTAAATGAATGTCTCTGGACCAAAAATGATCGCATTTTAATTATTTGGATGCAATTTAAATTAAGTAACATATTAAACGATTTATCCTTCTATCAAACACGAATGTTCCCTGGATCAAATGTCCTATTTTAATTATGTAATTACTTTATATTTATTTCTAACGGTTGCAGCGGAGTGAATGGGTATGGCTAGTGAGTTAATATGAAGGAAATGCAGTGCCATTTAATTTCATCTGTGTTACAATTGTGTAACATTCCTCAAAATAAACAAATGTATTTTCTTATTCTCTGTATTAACCGACACAACATTTTGAACAACAAATTTTGTGGATTTTAATACCGAATTGTTACTAATTTTAGTAAATAATTAGTTACTTGAATGATATGGCTTTCCAGAACGGACGGGCACATGTGTTAGCTCATCCTACGGGAATTAACACCATCGCACAGAGCCTTAGCACGGAGAACATTAAGACCAAAGTGGCTGTGTTGGAGATCTTGGGAGCCGTGTGTTTGGTGCCTGGAGGGCACAGGAAGGTGTTGGAGGCCATGCTGCATTACCAAAACTTTGCTTCTGAGAGAACACGATTCCAGGTAACTGAGTGTATTTTCTGGTATACTATTCTTAACTTAAATTAAGTAGAGCAAGGAATTGACTCCATATGTAGGCCTACATATTTTGAAATACACTTACCTACACCTACGTCTTCTCTTGTGTAACTGCTACTCGGTCTACGACAGCATGTTCTACATCCATGCCTCCTATAAAGATTCACGGCAGTATGATGGATACCTCTTTTCACTTTCTATATGATATATATTTGTCAAACAACTCTCTCCATGTAATGGCGGACCTCACATTTTTTTATACGGTGCCACCATTACATGGACTTACAGTATTCACCTAATAATTACTTCTTCAGTTCCCTGTTATTAAGTCCATTAATTTAAACTAAATTTATCTTACGGTGAAAGAGTAATGGAACGGAGAAAAATTTTCTCCGGCACCGGGATTTGAACCCGGGTTTTCAGCTCTACATGCTGATGCTTTATCCACTAAGCCACACCGGATACCCATCCTGGTGTCGGACAGAATCGTCTCTAGTGGCCGCCCTCTGCACTACGTCATAGATGTCTATGAACGCAGGACTTAAATCCACACATGTGCTGAGGTGCACTCGTTATGAGTGACTAGTTGGCCGGGATCCGACGGAATAAGAGCCGTCTTAAATCACGAAGTGATTTACGCATATCATATATATTACTTTAATGTACCGAAGTACATATGATATTTCCTTGCAGAAATATCATATTATTTCGGTACTTAAAAAATAATATATAAATTTATCTTATCTTTTTCCCTTACTCACAAATGCCATCCATCTTACTATCTCTGCCTCCCTTCCTCCCTTCATTAAATATATTCTGTTCAACCTTTCACATTCATAACCTTTTTACTTTACTTATTCCGAACCTCTTATGCCTTTTGGTGTCGAGGTTTTGCAAAGAGCTCACCATTGTTTGCGATCTACTGCAATCTTTTTAGCTCGTTCTAAGGATACTACTCCTCTTGCCAGTGGCGGCCGAAGGCCATTCTGTCAAGTGGGGCACAACCTTAATGATGAACCCTGAAAACTAAAAACATATAAAACCAATTTATGTGCACTAACCTTCCTAATTTTTGTAGATGAGCTCCATTTTTCGGTTCTTTCTGCGAGCAAAAACCTCTATAACTCTATTGTTGAAGTTCAGAATAGAATGTACCTCTTTCTCTCAATTGAGAGCACTGCTACGCCCAGAGGAAAGTTAAATGGAATTCTAAGTGTAATATCACAGAAATGCGCTGATTCTCACTCGTTCGTACTCACAGATCACGCAACTGCCTGCCTTCTTACTACCGCAGCACTAGACTTGGGGAAACTCAGTTGAAAACTGTAGTGTGCACTGAAGGCGGCACAACGCCCGCCAAGATTCTCTATTGTCAGTGACAAAGCTTTTTGAGAACTGCCAACTTCATGTATTGTAATGTAAACTTTCTTTTTTGGATACGATGGAAGCATAAAAGTTTACAGGGAGCATTAACAACATAACTGTGACAAATTAATATATATATATATATATATATATATATATATACACACGTTATTTATACAATGAGTCGAGCTTCTAAATTAGTAAACTTACATTTAACGTTTTTCATGTCAAGTTTAGCTGTAAAATGTCGTCTGCTATACAGCAAGTATCAACACCCCTAAAAATGGGACGCAGCTAATTGGACTGTTCCTAAACTAAAGAGGCTTGGTGGACACGGCAAATACAGTGCCCAAAGCACACGATCTGAGGCAAAGAGCTCCGCCTGCCTACAACTTACACCCCCATCCCTTCCTCGTCCATCGCTGGGCACGAGAGGAGAGAGCCCATCTTATTACCTGTTCAGAAAACTTGGGTTTCGTAGACTACTACAGGTTCTGAAAACATTAGTAGCAATGAAAATGTGAAACTCTTTTAGTTATTATTTCATAATGCAATTAAATTGTATTATAATATAGTCGTAATACGATAATAAAAATCACTGGGAGGGCACGTGCCCATGTGCCCCTTAATAAAAGCCGCCCCTGCCTCTTGCTAAGATCAGTAAGATCTCTTCTACGCTATTGTTCCAGGTCTTTCTTGGTCTCCTCGGTGTCTTTTTTTCCCCAACCCACTAGCTTTGGCTTCCCATATTTGTTTAGGTAATCTTTCATCACTCATTCTGTTTGTGTACAAACCATCTAAGCTGTACTTGTTCTACTTCGTATTGGAGGGATTTAACATTTAGAGACATCCTTATAGTTTGATTCCTAATTTTGTCTTTCCTTGTTTTCCCAATTCTCTTCTTAAATACTTCATTTCCAAAGTTCGTACATTTCTCTTGACTTTTTCCCCCAATACCCAAGCTTCACATCCATATAGAAGTGTTGGGATGTAGGTTGATTTGTATACAGCCATTTTTTTTCTTTCGTTTACTTCCTTTTTACCTAAAAAAAAAAACCTCTATTCATTGCATAATAGAGGTTATTGGTATTCCTTATTCTGGTATTAACTTCTACATCAATTCTTCCATCACTATTAATCTTAACACCTAAGTACTTAAAGTCCTTTACTTTTTTTTTAATTTTTACCCTCCATAGTTATTATACAGGCTTTATCTTCTCTCCCTATTCTCATGACTTTAGTCTTCTCTTTATTTATATATTATTTTAATGTACCGAAGTACATATGATATTTCCATGCAGATATTCTGCGTCATCATACGATGAAAGAGTAATGGAACGGAGAAAAATTCTCTCCGGCACCGGGACTTGAACCCGGGTTTTCAGCTTTACGTGCTGATGCTTTATCCACTAAGCCACACCGGATACAACTCCGATGCCGGTTAGAACCGTCTCAGATTAAGCTCCAACTCTTGGGTTCCCTCTAGTGGCCGCCCTCTGCACTACGTCATAGATGTCTATGAACGCAGGACCGAAGTCCACACATGTGCTGAGGTGCGCTCGATATGAGTGACTAGTTGGCCGGGATCCGACGGAGAGAATTTTTCTCCGTTCCAGTACTCTTTCATCATACGATGACGCAGAATATCTGCATGGAAATATCATATGTACTTCGGTACTATAAAATAATATATATGATATGCGTAAATCACTTCGTGATTTAAGACGGCGCTTATTCCGTCGGATCCCGGCCATCTAGTCACTCATAATGAGTGCACCTCAGCACATGTGTGGACTTCGGTCCTGCGTTCATAGACATCTATGATGTAGTGCAGAGGGCGGCCACTAGAGGGAACCCAAGAGTTGGAGCTTAATCTGAGACGATTCTAACCGGCGTCGGAGTTGTATCCGGTGTGGCTTAGTGGATAAAGCATCAGCACATAGAGCTGAAAACCCGGGTTCAAGTCCCGGCGCTGGAGAGAATTTTTCTCCGTTCCATTACTCTTTCATCGTATTCTCTTTATTTATTACCATGCCTCTACTAATTAAGCTACAATTTAGTATTTCTAGATTTCTCTGTAAATTTACCTGTGAATTAGCAAACAGTAGGCCTATCGGTACTACTTTTGGGTGAAAGAAATTAATGAACCTAAAAGTGTTTGAGAAGCTTGGAATATCTCTCCTTCCTGTTCCAACTTGACAGTTAATGTCACGTTGACCTACTTATAGTTCACATTCTTACAAACCTTTATCTGAAATTTAAATTCAGATTTTATTTGCGTCAATACAACCATTGAATACACATTGCATATGCACCTCACACATTCTAAAACCAGAGGCACGTACAGTCATATTGAAAGTATATTGTAAGGCTGATTATAATTGAAACCAGCTACAACTTGAGGGTACCTATTTTCGCAGGGTATTGTGAACGACTTGGATCGCAGCACGGGGATCTACCGAGACGAAGTGAGCCTCAAGACAGCCATCATGTCTTTTGTAAATGCCGTCCTTAATTATGGACCAGGTCAAGAGAACCTGGACTTCCGCCTTCATCTCCGTTATGAATTTCTAATGCTAGGAATCCAGCCAATCATTGACAAGCTCCGGGGCCATGAGAATGAAACACTTAATAGGCAAGTGGAATCTGAATGTGTGCAATCTTATATGTAATTCTTGTTTTAAATTGGGTAATGTAAGATAAACATGCAACGAGACTAAAACACTTAATAGGCAAGTAGAATCCGAATATGAACAATCTGACAAACATTTATATGTAATTCTTGTTTTAAAATGCATGTAATTTAAGATAAACATGCAACGACAATATTAAACAACAGTGCTATATTGTTGGGTGTGGTAGATCTTAAACGAACGTTAGTATTACGCATTTGTTTGTAATTATATAGTCGCGACACTGTTATTCCTGGTGTGACTCCTCCTCTTTGCTTACGTCTTAGGAAGTGAAGGCTCTATAAAGTCTAGGTAGGTAGTATCGTTCCCCATTTTTGTTCTTTCGTTGCCGAGCTACCAAACGAGGGATCTATTTGCCACACCGTTAAACATTATCATGTCGTAGCTCCTATGATAATAAATCAAACGCAATGTAATTCAGCAAATAATTGAGCGGCAAATAACGTCTTCGTGTGCTTTCTGCGAACGTCAACGAAAGAGCCAACATGGCGGGCGATTATATTAAGTATTTATCGAGCCTTAAGAAATGAATAACGTCTTCATGAGCGAATCGGAAGACGCACACGTTTAAATGTAGCCGACCTGCAACGCGATTGGCTGCAGGAAACTAGAGCGACGGGACTATAGTATCAGGGCTGTAGTCTAGGGTGAGTATAAGCTATGCTTGTCCTCTCTATATAGCGTGTTATGTGTTAATTCGGTAATCTAGGGGTAAAGTGCTCTTCTCGAGACTCGAGGTTGCAGGTTCAAACCCGGCTGGGGTCCTCTGAGAGGAACTTTAAGCTATGTCGGAGTTTTTCGGCATGTCAAAGACCTCAAAGTCTAATTGGAGCCTCTGGACTAAATTTATCCTCTCTCACACTAGTAATACTTTAGTTCCATACTAAGTAGCATTTGAGGCAATGAGCTTATTACTTGTCCCTCTGTCCCTGTCGGCAAATAAGTGTACTTAACTAAATTCCTTGTAGGTACTGAAACCTTCGCCAGGGGTACCAATGTTCCGACTCTGGAACTATGGGTTAAATGATGAATGATGCGTTCATTCCTCAAAAGTTGTTGAAAGTAATTTTACTCGTTTTAATTTTCATTCTTTTATTTTCTAAAAAAAAGTTTATTTACATTTACATTGTGGTAGTAGAGGTAGTATGATAGGTGTGCAGTCTTCATTGGCCTTTATTTATACGTTTATTCTAGATATCGCAAGAATGAACGAAAATTCAATCAACTGTTAGTGTTTTGTAAGTGAGTTCTGTAAATCTAAGATAACATTCAACCAGTCTTCATTAAAATTAGAACATTATGTGTTTTATAAATTATGGTCTTTATTATATAGGTACACGACTTTTTATAATTGTAGGCTTTCATGTTAGAAAATTTTCTAATATACAAACCGTATTATATACAGTGAAAACTCTTTAAGCCGACCACCAGAAATTGCACATAAAAAGTGGTCGTCTAAAGGGGTGGTCTTCTTAAGGAGGTATCAACAATTTAGATTTATACACTATTTAAATTTAGCATATAGGCTAATGAAGGATTTAAACCTCAACCTTTTCAGATTTCTTAGGATTCATATGAGACTAAAATTCAAGTGTAACTTATCATACACAATGAATCGTACATTTAATAGTGATATTCTCAATACTGTACAATGAAACAAAAAGTAGTCCGCAGTAGTTCAGTGAAATTAGAAATACCGGTAAGAATTATTTGCAGTTAATCTAACTACATTCACCTGCACAATTCAGTATGTTATTCTTAACACCTTTAATTGCCCTTTTAAATCCAGTTTGTCAGGTAGGCCAAGACTGTATTGTCAAAACTCATACAAATCCATCTTTCCTAAAGCTTTTGTCAAATGTGATATTGTAAATGATCAGACAGACTTACTGTATCTTTTGACATGCAATTCGGAAAATAATTTAGCAGTAACCTTGAACACTGAACCTGACTTTATTCCACTTTGAATCTTGCGTACACTACTTTTAACACTTGAATATAAGTAATTGATTAACTAGCGGACTTACTCGTGTTAATCATGTAAGTCTGTGCGGCTTACAGCTGTTTCGGTGCTTCATCACACCATCCTCAGAGCCTACTAGATCTAGGCGTCATCTCGAACTTCTCTGCCTGTTGTGTGGGTGCGTTTGATTGTTGAAAAGTGGAGTCAAATAGTGTGTGTGTACTGAAATTGATCTGTGTGTTGAGAATTTGATCGGGGTGTGTAATAACATAAATACAGACATGGAAATCCTACACATACAACCCAAGAACCAAAAACTCGACACACTAGAACAATATGAAATATACAAACACACTAAAACACACCCTGATCAAATTCTCAACACACAGATCAATTTCAGTACACACACACTATTTGACTCCACTTTTCAACAATCAAACGCACCCACACAACAGGCAGAGAAGTTCGAGATGACGCCGAGATCTAGTAGGCTCTGAGGATGGTGTGATGAAGCACCGAAACAGCTGTAAGCCACACAGACTTACATAATTAACACGAGTAAGTCCGCTAGTTAATTAATTACTGGCTTTATTGTTCCTCGCTGGCGCTGAAATGCCGTTATTCTTAAAATTCTAAAGATGACACAATACAACTACCTGAGATGACTGATAGAATGACTGGAAGGGTCTGCGGGCAGGGCAAGAGCGAAGCATCTGTTTTATTAATTCTAAGAATATTGTTTAGGAATAATACGTACTACAGTATTTCCAATTTTATTTTAAATTCTGGTCGTCTTAAAAGGGGGAAAACCATTTGTTTAGCTGTAAAAATCCATGGTCATTGGTCAGGGAAAGGGTTGGTCATCTTAAAGAGGGACAAAATACATCAGTCTTATGGGAATGATATTCCGTGCCAATAATAGTGGTCGGGAATAGGGGTGGTTGTCTTAAAGGGGTGGTCGTCTGGAGAAGTTTCACTGTATAAATTCCATACATGTGAGTGTCTGATTTAATTGCAAAATGAAAGGAATAGACTGTACAAAGGAGCATTTAATAAACTTTGGTAATTTTTCTAGTCCCATAATGTTCTGAATTCAATTCATTTCACGTAATTTAGCTCATAGAGATAGAATATAGGTACGACATACTATTTGAAAATTGTGTGGCTACGAAGGGCTCACATGATAAGCCTACACGTTTTGCAATTTGACGACTACAGCCCTGTTGTCTAATTAATTAGTATAAAAACTATTGCGTTAGAGTGGTTTCACATTTATGTATATGTTGATTATTTGTTTCTCATGCAGGCATTTGGATTTCTTTGAAATGGTGAGGAATGAAGACGAAAAGGAGTTAGCAAGAAAGTTTGAGAAGGTGAGTGTTAGTAATTGTCGGTTTCCTTTTCCTACATAGATAGATAGATAGATAGATAGATAGATAGATAGACTGACTGACCTGACCTGACCTGACCTGACCTGACCTGACCTGACCTGACAGAATATTCTTACATTTGCTTTATAGCATAGAATAAAAAACATGTCCAATTCTGACGTTTAACATATAAATGCAATACATATAAAATGCAAATATGAAATACGTACAGAATTAATACCTTAATAACAATAATATTTTATACATTGTAATATGTTTATCATTTAATAGTATTAAAATATTTACACAGTACTGTGAAATGTCAAGATTTCATTTACAGAATAGAAAGTGTGAGATATTAAGTAATTTTTTTAGTTTTACCTTAAATAATGCAGGGTTTTGGCTATGATTCTTAATGTCTTCGGGAATACTATTAAACATTTTTATCACCATGTTACGTACTCCCCTTTGATAGCATGATAAATTTGTTGATGGCGTATGAAAATCATTCTTTCTGCGGGTATTTATACTATGTATGGCTGAATTAGTTAGAACATTTTCTTTATTACATAGGAGGAAATTTATTATAGAGTATATGTATTGATTTGTTAAGGTTAGAATCTCTAATTTTTTTTTTTTAAATAATCTCCATGATTCTCTAGCCTTTGCTCCAACTATTCTTCTAATGGCTCTTTTTTGTAATAAGAATATATTTTTACTATCTGCAGAATTTCCCCAAAATATTATTCCGTAGGACATAGTGGAATGAAAATAGGCAAAATATGTTGTCTTCAAGATACTGCTGTTTAGAAATTGTTGTAACGACCTAATTGCGAAGCATGCTGAGCTAAGTTTGGGGGTTATTTCTTTGATATGATTTTTCCAATTTATTGTATTATTAATATGCAAACCAAGAAATTTGGTTGTTGATGTTTCTAGTAGAGGTATATTGTTGATAGTTGTGTCCAATGTTTCATACTAGTTCAAATACTCTTCAATACGAGCATGATTATTGAAAGTTAGATTTAAAATGTTTAAATAATGCTGCTGTTTACAGTAGATCTATTTGTGAGTTCAGTGAAAAGACAAGTTTGAATACATAATTGAAATAATACAATATTATTTTAGGAACACGTGGATACTAAAAGTGCGACGTCCATGTTTGATCTGTTGAGGCGGAAACTGAGTCACACGGCAGCGTACCCGCACCTTCTGTCTCTCCTCCAGCACTGTGTATTGTTGCCATGTGAGTATACTACAGCTTTAAAAAGCGAGCGTCTGCAGTCCTGTAAAATGTGTACAGTGAAACTTGTCTAAAGCGGCCATCTGAAGTTACCCTGTAAAATGGCCGCTTTATCAGATGGCTGCTGGATTAAGGTTGCGGTTTTTTTATGAATCAGCATGAAAATACTGAATTTCACTGACTTTTTAGGACTGTGCGCGTACAACAATCACGCATATTAATGTCGGCCTCTTCCATTCTTGCAACTAGCCTTTTCAAAACTCGCTTGCAGTACCTCAATTTAAATGACTGGATAATATCTTGATCAAGGGGCTGGAGGTGTGATGTATTTGGGGGAAGAAACGCCAATTTCATGGATCACATTGCGATTTTGTCGTTTAATCTTAGAATTGAAATCGCATAGCTAATTCTCAAACAATGATGATGTCATCCAAGCTTTATTGTTGGCAGTCCACTTCACCTCCAATAAGCCCATGTCAACATTTTTCAAACATCTCGGTTTTAATGATTTCCCTGTCATTAAGAGTGGTTCCTTTTCTCCTGGAGCATTAAAACAAAAGAGCAGGGTTATTCTGTCTTTTGCCAACTTCCCCCCTTTACACTCTTTTTTCTTAAAACTTAAGTTTTGTTAGGGAGGGCCCTGAAGAAAAATCCTATTTCGTCAACACTTTAAATATCTCTGAGTTGATATTCCGCAAGAATTGAAGGCAGTCTATTTTTTCCATTCTTCAATAACATTGGTTGCAATGTCACCTCCTTCACCAGACACAGAACGAAATGCAATGTTATGCCGTTTTCTAAAGCACTCTAACCACCTATTACTAGCAACAAAATTTCTTACGTTGAGTTCTTTGGCAATTTCAAGAGCTTTCTCTTGAATCATAGGCCCACTTACTGCAATTTCTTCCCCCTCGCACACTTGGACCATTCGTAAACGAAATCATTCACATTACTAAACACAGTTTCTCTCTTCCTCCCATTCTTCTAATATTTCATCTTTATTCTTAATTATACCGTTTATTGTGTCCTTCCACATTCGAATATTTCTGCAATTTTTCTCGCAGATGTTCCCTTCTCACTTTCTTCAATCATTTTTCGTCTCACCTCTAAACTTAACACCACTCTAAATTTATTGTTAGACATGATTTCTCTCTCAAACTAACTTCACAGTTCCTCTGAATCAAGTGAATGAGAAAAAGAAAAATTCGTAAAACCTGATCCATATAGAGAAAGATAGAATGAGGAGAAAAAAAAAAAAATTCGAATGGTTAACTACCTAAAACATACTCTGACATTTTCGATAGAAAATGTCCGTGTTTCAATCCTTAAAAAACGAGTAAGAATTTATAGCTGTGCAGGGTCGGAGTGGAAAGTGACAAAAGAGTCATAAACAGTAACCAACTAACCCCAAAGATATGGAGGGTGTACTGTTGTACACTTAGCTATTGCTTTCTGTCCTCTAACCATCGAAAAAATAGGTCAGACAGTATCCGTGAAAATATTTTTTGTTGGACAGTGACCGTTATAGTCAGGTTCCAGTCCAAATAGACCCCGGCCGCTGGCCGGTGCATGAGGTAGCCGCTAAATAAAGAGAGAATTTGTATTGATCTTATGGAAAATCCAATTAGTTCCAGAGAAAATTGGCCTTTTGGCCAGGTGGCCGTTTAAATGAAGTGACCGTAAAGGCAGGTTTCACTGTATTTTATTTGCTTGTCAAAGTCTTAAAAGGTTATTTTGCTATCTAATCCAGAGTTATCTCCAAACTTGACGCAAAAGGAAGTCAAAGCCTAAGGTTCTTATGTCCATAAAGATATACAGCAAAACTTCATTCATACGTTTTTATGGGGGTGTGGGGTTTTGGAGGAAAAAAATCACATGAGAAAAACTTATACAGTAGAACTTGGTTATAACGACATCCAAGGGACCTTGAAAATTATGTTGTTATAAACGAGTGTCGTAGTAACCGAGATTAGTATTATCAGTCTAGTGAGGTGGAAAATGAAAAATAATAAACATAATTAGGCTTATTTTAGATTTATGTATTCACTTTTAAGCATACCATGAACACAATAAAATACATGTACAATTATAAATACAGTATTCTGTATTAAAACAGTTTGTTCATTACTCACCAAACTTATTTACTGAGGAGTGAAGTAATCAGTCATTTTACTCTGTTGTCTCCTACTTGTCCAATATACACTTTCTAAATTAAATTCTATGTTCATTATTTCAGTTGCAATTTCTCTGCTCCTTCTCCTAGCTTCATAGAAATGTTCATAATTCTAATGGCTTCTGAAGTGTCATTCACTTCTTTTAGTGGCCATACTGCGTTAAAATGCGTGCACTTAGTGAAAACTTTCTGTCGAAACTGACCGCATACAGGTACCATTAATACCGCATGAATTTGGGCAGGTTACAATGGGATGGGGAATCTGCCTGCATTCCAGAGGTCTATGATAGAAGGGAACAGTAAAGGATTTGCCAGATTTCAGCAAAATATTTCTTAAAATACTTTGGTTCTTAGAAAATTGTATTCCAAACTGAGGTTGAAAATGACGTTATATGCGAGGTAGACGCATATACGTTTGTCGTATTAAGCAAGGTAGGAAAGCATATGTCTTATGGGGAATTAGTTGGGACCACAGAATATTTGACGTTATAGGCAAGGTGTTGCACAAAACGAGGTCGCTATAACCAAGTTCTACTGTAATTGAAATGACATTTAATAACGTATGAAATACCGTAAAATGGGGTGAATAGGGACGAAGTTTTATTATTTTTTATTTCTTTATGTCAAAGATTAAATATAATAATAAGAGTGTTCATGTTTTCATTCGTAATGAGTGACGTTAAATAATCGATGTTAAATAATCTCGTAGTTCATATAGCGTCGCTAAATAACCAAGTAAAAAAAATAAATAAATATACGAGACTGGTAATAATTCAGCTGAGAATAACACACAAAATTAAGATATGTATGGACAGCAAGCATCAAAGAGTGAGAGCGTAGTTACTTATTGCTTTCAAGAAACCCAGATGTTCATTGCCGCTCTCACATAAGCCTGCCATCAGTCCCTATCCTGAGCAAGATTAATCCAGTCCCTACAATCATATCCCACTCCCTCAAATTCATTTTTATATTATCCTCCCATCTATGTCTCTACCTACCCAAAGGTCTTTTTTCCTCTGGCCTCCCAACTAACACACTATAAGTATTTCTGAATTTGCTACATGCCCTGCCCATCTCAAACGTCTGGATTTAATGTTCCTAATTATGTCAGGTGAAGAATACAATGCATGCAGTTCTGTGTTGTGTAACTTTCTCCATTCTCCTGTAACTTCATCCCTCTTAGCCCCAAATATTTTCCTAAGCATTCTGCATATACACTACAATAAAAGTTGCTTTATACATAGAAGATGTATTGCAGCTTGGAACCTAATTTTTTTACCTCTTCTCTTATTTAAGAAGGACGATTAATAATGATAATAAAAATATTTTAGACCATAATAATGTTTGGTTTGGTCTTTCAAAAGCTTATGAAAATATCGTTGCTAGATTAAAAGATATTCTTCAAAACAAACCCCTTAATGTAAGTAATTTGCGTCTGGTAATAATAGTCAATTATTTTAAAAATATAAAATTGAGACTTTGAAAACAAATATGTGGAGTAAGTGACATTACCACTTTAAAAACAATTGAAATGGCATAATAACAAGTCAAATTTTTACCACATTGAGGAGTGAGGACCATATTTAATCATTGTCGACTCTTTATTGATATTCTTTTAATTCGTTTGTGTCTACAGTGGATTATGGGGCACATCCTCAGCATTGGTTGTTGTTTGATCGAGTTGTCCAGCAGATCATCTTGCAGAGCGAAAGTGGGGAAAACCCCGACGTGTCTCCACTTAAAATAAATGTGAAGGAACTGGTTCACCTGTAAGTACAATACTGTACTCATATTTTCCGAAGTTAACTTTGCTAGTACCACACTAGGGTATACTACTACTACTTGATACTGCTGCTTCTGCTCCTATCACTGTCACTAGCACTACTACTAATACGAGAGAAAGTCAAAAAGTAACGTTAATAATTGTTTTATTAATTGAATATGTACAATAACACTACAAACACTTAATCAGTTTTCAACATTAGTATACACTAGCGTGCAAATTAATCCGAACACGACATATTTTTACATTTTCTGTCATTGTTGGCCTCACAGCTGCTCATACCGCTTTAATTGACATCTATAGTACGTGTATTCCACTGTTGAAGGTCTGTCGTTATTATTTTTTTTATAATATGTGACATTTTGCCTGTCGTTTTGTACTTATAAGCATTTCAGTTGTGTTGAAGACTTAATACTGCAATCCTGTGTACATTCTGTCGTCTTCACAAATGGATACAACTCCACGAAAACGGTCTAAAATTAAAACATTAGCAGAGCATTCTTCTATGACACAGAGGCAAATTGCTGCAGAATGTCACATCGGTTTGGCTACTGTTAATTCGATCATAAAACGATACAGGGAGACTGGATCCATCACACCCCAGAAAAAAGGAAACTGTGGCCGGAAAAGGAAGACTTCACCTGCAGATGATCGTTTAATTGTCAGGAAAAGTAAATTAAATCCTAGACTAACTGCTGTCGACTTAACCCGCGAGTTAATGGCTACCACTGGGGCGAATATTCACGTCACAACAGTGCAGCGTAGGCTTTTGGAAGCTGGACGAAGGGCTCGTAAGCCTATTAAGAAGCAACTGCTAACCCCTGTTATGTGCAAAAAATGCTTAATGTGGGCAAAATTACATCAACACTGGACAGTGAATGACTGGAAGAATGTACTTTTTTCCGATGAGTCTCATTTCGAGGTCCACTGGCCACTTTGTTTCTTACGTACGGAAAGGATCCGAAAAAGTAACAGCAGCTCATCTCCAACAAGCACCCAAATACCCCCCTAAAGTGATGTTTTGGGGTTGTTTTACACATTAATACCTATCAAGGGAATGATGAATTCTCACAAATATATTCACTTATTGGAAACCAGAATCGTACCCCAGCTGCAAAAATCATTTCCGGATGGCAGAGGTGTGTTCCAACAAGACCTGGCACCATGCCATACGTCTCGAAAAACTACAGAATTCTTCAACAAGAAGAATATTCAGGTACTCCCCTGGCCAGGCAACTCACCAGACACCAACCCCATTGAGAACTTGTGGTCAATTTGCAAAAGAAGAATACAAAAAATGGATTGTTCTACAAAGGAGAAGATGATTTCTGCCCTCATTGGTGTATGGTTTCGCGATGAAGAAATGAAGAATATTTGTGGGAAATTAGTGGAATCCATGCCAAATCGTCTCAGAGCTGTTATTAGGAACAAGGGAGGCCACATAGATTACTGAGGTATGTCTTAGATCCTTTTTTTTTATCCCGTTTGAATATTTTTGCATAAGTAATTACGTTGTTCGGATTAATTTTCATGCTACTGTAATAGGAACACTTGCATTGAACGCAGTGGGAACTATGTTGAAAAGTGATGAAGTGTTTGTAGTCTTATTGTAGGTATTCAATTAATAAAACAATTACAATAAGGTTACTTTTTGACTCTCCCTCGTATTACTAGCACCACAATCTCTACTATTGAGTGATAAAATCCTTAGCATGACGTCTTCCAGAAGGGAAGTAAAGTCGGAAGTTGTAGATTTACAGATACATAAAAAAGGTCTATTCCAGGCAAAATTCGTAGGCTATAATTGAGGCATTCAGAGCTAAAGTGGATCAAGTCACAATTTTTCATAAATTGAATTTAATTCATTTTCTGATTATCTGAAGTTGGATCTTTTCCGAGCAGTGATGGATCAAGTCTTAATTCCAAGCATTCGCCGGTAGGTGACATCAGTCACTTTTGGCTCAGATCATTTGTTCACGATGTTCTGAGTCATAGTGGATCAAGTCACCAAAGCGTTGCGTCAATTAACAAAACAATTGTTTATGTTTTATAAATCTAGAATTTGAGAATGGAGCAATAAAATTATTGCTAGTGAAATTAGATAATCCACTAGAGCAAATTTGCCATGTACACCAATGTATATGCGGAGAGACTGTGGATTCCTTTGGACATCATGCCTTAAGCTGTGCCAGAAGTAAAGGCCGCCTTCCTAGGCATTCTGCTATTAATAACATCATTAGTAGATCTTTAACCTCCTGTGACATTCCAACTCTTCTTGAACCATCTGGTATTAGCCGGTCGGATGGTAAACGACCTGACAGCTTGACATTAATTCCTTGGTCCAAAGGTAAATCACTCATCTGGGATTTTACATGTGTAGATACATTAGCCCTTTCCCATTTAAAATCTTCTGTCAATTGTGCCGGATCTGCTGCTGAATCCGCTTATCATGCTAAACGCCGCAAATATGAACATTTAACATCAAATTACATCTTCGTCGCTTTTGCAGTTGAGACCTTTGGTCCGTGGTGTAGAGACGCTAAAGATCTACTCACCCAAATTGGTACACGCCTACTGTCCCGTACCGGCGATCCTAGATGCATCAATTTCCTTCGTCAACGCATTGGAATAGCGGTTCAGCGAGGGAATGTTGCCTCCATCCTGGGATCATTTCCTAACTCTATTTCGTTAGAAGAGATCTTTCTCATTTAATGTGTAGCGTACCTGCTTGAGCACGGGTAGAAAGTTCACTAGAGCAAATTAACTTAATAAAATAAAGTTTGAATGGGCCGTCAATGCTTATCTGTTTTTTGTAAAGGTGTTACAATTTATTAATCACATGAACGTTTTCGGCACTTGTGTGTGCCATCTTCAGATGTTGGAAAAGATACTACATATTAACAATGCCATAATGGTTACACGTACTGTCGACATAACCATTATATGTATACATAAATGACCTTATTGCAATATACCCATTGTCAGTTAAAATAATTATAGCATACAATACTAAGTAAAACAATTAAAAACAGTTAATTAAAGCATTATCCCTTCGTGATGGATTATAGTTTCCATAATTAATTAATAAACATTTTAAATAAATAAAAGCTGACAGTTATGGCGATATTAGATGGAATAAACTGACTTCAAATATCAAGTTAATTACCTAGTTGCACATCAATACCAGGTAAGGCAGATCTAATTAGAATAACAAGTAGAATGTGAGCTATAAATTACGCCTATTAATGGGTCATGTTCACTGATTGCTTAATGTCATTCACTGTCACATATAATAAACACTTGGAAAAGTTGATCATGGCGTGTAAGATACTTGTGTATTATGGATTCCAGTAATTAAGTGTTTTAGTACAATAATGTTGTTTTCATCTGCGGACTTAAGTTTTCACAATTTCTTACAATGTCGCGTTGTCACTTTCCGATTTTCAGATTACCCTGGCATACTGTGAACACAGAAATATTGGAACGTTGTAAGTTGTTGTTTTTTGATTGTCAAATATGGATAAATGTGAAAGCGAAAGTAACTTACGTGCAACAGCTGGTTGTGATATGCTCTCGACGATGGCTTGGCTCAAATTGAAAGTCGGGAAGTGCTCACATTGATCTTAGACTAATAGACGTAATTTATAGCTCACATTCTACTTGTTATTCTAATATAGATCTACCTTACCTGGTATTAATGTGCAACTAGGTAATTAACTTGATATTTGAAGTCAGTTTACTCCATCTGATATCGCCATAACTGTCAGCTTTTATTTATTTAAAATGTTTATTAATTAATTATGTAAACTATAATCCATCACGAAGGGATAATACTTTAATTAACTGTTTTAATTGTTTTACTTAGTATTGTATGCTATAATTATTTTAACTGACAATGGGTATATTGCAATAAGGTCATTTACGTCTACATATAATGGTTATGTCGACAGTACGTGTAACCATTATGGCATTGTTAATATGTTAATATGTAGTATCTTTTCAAATATCTGAAGATGGCACACACAAGTGCCTAAAACGTTCATGTGATTAATAAATTGTAACACCTTTATAAAAAACAGATGATAAGCATTGACGGCCCATTCAAACTTTATTTTATTGTAGCTTGCTTATCGGACAAACTCGTAACAAAATGAAAGTTAACTTAAGTCCTGTTATCTCAAAATTACGTCTCATAGACTTGATCCACTTTAGCTCTGAATGTCTCATAGCTTTCCCATGTTGAATTTCGACACAGAATAACCTTTGTAGTTGAAAGCGTCGTCAAATAATATACCACTTCTACCACCATCGCCATTACTATCACTACTATACCACCATGTCTACTATACTACCACTACTGCTACCTATTTATTATCAGTGGCGGCTCGTGATAAAATATTGCATGTGGTCACAATATTGTGTTCCAAAACCGAAGAGAACTTTAAATCATTACTGGTAGTCAAAATTAATAGGTTTATTATAAATGTCATGATTCTAACGTCTGACTATCGAAAAAAGACACACTAAAACACACCCCAATCAAATCCTAAACACACAGATTAATTTCAGAACACGCACACTATTTGACACAATTCTTCATCACACAAACGCACCCACACAACAGGCAGTGAAGTTGAGATAGCGCCGAGATCTAGTAGGCTCTGAGGATGGTGTCAAGTAACACCGAAACAGCTGTAAGCCACGCATGCTTACATAATTAACACGAGTAAGATCGCCATTTAATCAATTATTTAAATTTTTCCCTGTCTTAAACATACTTATTCATTGTGCTTGAAACTAACGCGTTTATTTTTTAATCTGGTACCAGTAGTTTTCTACATATTAGTGAAATATACATATTCTGCCTTTGATGGAGATTCATTTTAGTTGAATTACCGGTACATGTCTCGGTATTTTGCAAACATTAGTACCATATAAAATTGTTGTGTACTACCCTGCTGTTGTATCCTACTATTACCTACCACTATTTACGAGTGATTTTTTGTTATTTGTTACCATTACTAGTATTGTTTCGTAACAACTACTACAGTACTACAGGTCTGGTTTAGTATTACCGGTGCTGTTAATATATTAACAGTGCACTGTCCCCAACATTATCACTGTTTACTAACCAACTATTCTTTACTCCTACTGCTGTTCACTATCATTACTTGGAAAGTACGAAGTAGGCCTACCTATAGACTTTGTATGCCCTCCTGAACTATTTTTCTGTATAGTGTTATATATTATTCATTAATACAATGGTTATAAAAAATAAAACACTTAACATTAAATGTTGTTAGTAACAAATATATCAAGAGTATTAACATCTGAAAATTTGATGAAACGAAGCAAGAGGTTAAATATTTAAGCAGTAAAACCAGAAAATTACAAATACAGTGAAACCTGTTCGAATCGGAACCTGAATAATCAGGAATCCTGTCTATTTCGGAACAATTTATTGGTCCCTGCGAAATTCATATGTATTATGTGTAATTTTTCCTGAATAAAACGGAAACTGTCCAACGCGGAAACGGAAACTGTCTGCTACTGTTCAAAACGGAAATAAAATTTTGGACACACTACTTTAATGTAAACTATATTTTGAAACAGTATGTGCTTTCAAGGAATATACGAAATACGTAGGTCAGTAAGACAAAAACAAGTTTTCTTTGTAAAATTTTTTAGGGTGCGAGAGTGTGTTGGCCTGGTGATCATAAATTTTATTACCCTATTGACTAGGCAGACGAGTCCCTTCAAGGATGTTCAAGTCTTCACTCCTGTATACTGTCGTAGCTGGGTAGAACGCAAGTAGTGATTTCGTGATAAAAAAAAGTTGCGTAAAAATGCTGCACTATCATTAATTGATGAAGTAAACGTTATGGAGGAAAATGAGAAACGAAGAATATGGTAAATAAAGTTGAAATTTATGAATGGAAAACTCAGATGTAACTTAACACTTTCAAAAATAAAGGCCGTATGATGAGTGAATGGCTTGCGGTCAATAATGGTGACATGAAAGGAAACAGAAAACAACTGGTTACATAGAAATGAATTAACTATTATGGAAGTGGATTGTTCTTGCCCTTTCAAAGATCGTGCAAATTTCTGGACCTATTCTGCAAAGAAAACCCTTGAACTGGCAAAGAAATTAGATAATCCAGAATTCAAGGCTTGTAGGCTCCTAGTCCAATTAAATAATGTGCTGTGATATCCAGTACAGTATTATAGTGTTAGATATTAAATTTAGTGTAATTAATTAATTTTATAGTGCTTAATGAGTGAGTTACGATAAAATTTATACAGGAAATGAGATTTTCATCAAGATCATTCACGAATTCAGTAAGTGACGGGAAGCTGATTTAATGTCTGTAGTGTTAAACAGAATATTTTGTAATTCTTACTATTTGCAGCATGCCATTTTGTTTTTCATTTATACAAATGATAAAATATTCCATTTTAACTTCACACCTGAATAACACGGAAACCTGTCCACAACGGAAAAAAAATGAGGACCATGTCACTTCCGTCTTGAACAGGTTTCACTGTAATTAAAAATCATTATTTGAAGAATTTCAAGACAAATCTTGCTAGTTTTGTTTTATATAGTATAAATGAGTGAGATGATGCTTGCAGAACACCTTTCCTTTGAAATCTTAACTTTAAAAGCAGTTCTTAGATAGATAACCCATGTTCTATAGTTGCGATTTCTATCTGTTAACAAGCAATATGCTTACGGTCATAATAAAATATAGACACATTTGTTTGAAGTAATAATGTTTTTTGTAAAATGTTATTACTCGAAGTGTTCCGGATATAAATTGACTTTATTAAATTTTAATGGGTATTATAAATTGTGAACCTGATTAACGCCCTACTTTTACTTTAAGTTACATTCATCCATTCCAGTTAACCCGCAAATTTAGTTTCTTATTATACCACTTCTGCTGTTACAGATTGGCGAAAGAGGAAGAACTAGTTGCTGCAAGAAATAAAGCTGAGGAACTTGAGAGGGAGAACATAGACATTGCTACAAAGCTTGCAAAGAAAGAACAAGAACTGGACCTACGGACACAAGAAAAGGTATGACACACGCACACGTTCGCGCATTCATTTTGTTGTTGTTGTTGTTATTATTATTGTTGTTGTTATTATTGTTGTTGTTGTTATTGTTGTTGTTGTTGTTATTATTGTTGTTGTTGTTATTATTGTTGTTGTTGTTATTATTATTGTTGTTATTATTATTATTATTGTTATTATTATTATTATTATTATTATTATTATTATTATTTATTTTTTTATTGTCATTGTAATCGTCGTCGTCAATGGTATACAAATCAGTACTTCTTAATAAAGACTTTGGAAAACGTATTATGTGTCTTTCTCGTGTTAAATTTTATATTACCTCGTTAACATGTTTCAGCCTATTATCGGCCATCTTCAGAACTGCAACTGCAGTTGTGTAATCAAGATGTACAAAGACTTTGGAATATGATTTTTGTGTACTATAATTTGGGTACGGATTTTCTAATATTCATGCCAAGATTACTTCGGTAGAAGCTCTATGACGAAGATGGGGCTAATACAGCACATAATCATGTCTCGAGATTTCTAATGCATTGACTACAGTAATAACTACTGATATGTTAAAAAAAGGTTACATGTTATATTCCGACAACAGTAACTGGATGCTTATTTTCTCTTTAATGTTTTTAAATGAAACATTAACTGTGAATTACTTCAAAATATTTTCTCACCTGTTCATATTACAGGCATGCCAACCAACAGTCCTTTCTGAACAAAGATTTAAAATATCTTTCCTCGGTATGCAGATGCATTAATATTAAAAAGCTATATTGTAACAATAATTACGTATTTTCCAAAGTTGTGCAATTTCAATAGTTAAGTCGATAATTTTTATAGTTGTTTTGTTTATGAAGATTATGAAGTGTAATGTTTGAGATAGTTAAATCTGTCAGAAACGTCTTTGTGTTGTTCTTGTCTAGAACTGTAATATCTAGTCAGTTATACCCATCTGGTGTCGTGGTTAGCACGCTTGCCTCGTACTCAGGAGCAGGGTTGCCAGATTTTACATCTACCAAGGAGGGATAGCCTTTTTCACCGTATACAGGGTGTATCAAAAATACGTGTACAAACTTCAGGCATGGGTTCCTTACACCAAAAGAAGGAAAAAAGTTCATATGAACATATGTCCCATAATCCTTTGTTTCCCCGTTAGGAACTGTTCAACACATTGGTACACTTATAATGTGCCAACACACAAAACTCATAACCAGTGCTCGAAATGTCCTCCTCTTGCTTCTAGACATGCATGCACTTGTCGAATCATGGACTGTCGCACCCTTTCAAATACTCCGGGATGATGTCAAATGGTTTCGCAGGCTTCCATGACACGTCGATGAAGAGTTCCTTGATCCGGGATGTCTGCTCCATAAACCAATTGCTTAAGGTGCCCCCAAAGATAAAAATCCAAAGGATTGAGGTCGGGAGAACGTGCTGGCCATTGAACTGGTCCTCCTCTGCCTGTCCATCTGTCATGGTAGACACCAGTCAGTGTATCTCGAACAAGGTGACTAAAATGTGCTGGAGCCCCATCATGCATGAACCACATGTTATGTCTTATGTTCAGAGGCACATCTTCGTGCAGTAATTCTGGAAGAGTGTTTTGGATAAAGTCCCTGTAGATAGCACCTGTAAGACGTGCTGGTAGAACGTACGGACCTACCAGACAGTCACCTACAATTCCAGCCCACACATTAATCCTAAATTGTTGCTGATGTCTAGCCTGAAATACAGCACGAGGATTACGATCTGCCCATACGTGTTCATTGTGGAAATTGGTAATTCCATCTCTCCCAAACGTTGCCTCGTCTGTAAAGAAAACTGATGAGACAAACAATGGATTGGCTATTTGTGCTAGAAACCATCGGCAAAAGTTCTCCCGTTGTGGATAATCGGCAGGCGCAAGGCCCTGCACACGTTGCATATGATACGGATACAAGAGCTGCTTCATGCTGTACTGTGTGATGTACCAGTTGCCACAGCCAATTGTCTTGTACTGATATCTGGATCGTCTTCGGCACAGTGTAAAATGTCTTCTTCGAGGTTCGGCGTACGAACAACTTTTGGTCTTCCTCGATCACCAGTCTGTGGTGCAACGGTTCCTGTCTCAGCAACGCGACAATACACAGCAACAAAGGTTTGATGATTCGGTTGTCTTCGGTCTGGAAACGCCATCTGATACAGCCGTACAGCCTCGCGTCCATTACCATTCGCGCGATCATACATAAAAATGATGTCAGCCTGCTCACGAAATGAATATCGTCCTGCCATGGTTGAACGAAACACGTTAACTCACTCCACGTTCACAATTGCAACATTGAAGACAGACTAATGACAAATGACACATGTAAACAAGTCTCCATGGCAACACTTCGCCATCTGCAGTCCATTTCTGATACAACGAGTCACAGCCTTCTATGAATGAGTGCATAAAGAAATGAAGTTTTGAGGTTGGATCTCGAAGGCCGTTGAACGCAAACTTTTAGTAATAAATGAATAACGGGGAAACAAAGGATTATGGGACATATGTTCATATGAACTTTTTTCCTTCTTTTGGTGTAAGGAACCCATGCCTGAAGTTTGTACACGTATTTTTGATACACCCTGTATAGTACTTATGTTTTGTTTTAAAGAAAGAGTGATATGAATTTTGGCAGAGTTGACATTTTCATGACTAAACAAAATAAATAAATAAACAAAAAATATTATCCCGCATCTGAAGAAAGTAATATGAATATCAAAATTTAGATTTGAATAAAAGATACATTGTAGATACAGCTATCCAAGCACAAACAATATTTATCTGGCTGTAAGTTACATCACTTTCTCTGGCGTCTTTCTGAAGGGCTTGTGGAAATAATATGTTATGTCAAATTATTAACTCAAATGACTTAATAGCTCTGCCTGGCATCACATGTGACAAAATATTTAAATTTCAATGTTCATTAATTGATAACAGTGATAACATTTATTTATACCTAAATTCATATTTAGTTTGTGCCTTAGCATATTACTGCTCCAAACAATAATTTAACATACAGTATACATTTTCAACACTGAACTTTAGCATTTTCAACAAGCTTCTGTCCATTCTCTGTGCCCATGCATTTCTGATGAACGTCTCTTTTTAAACATTTAGATATATCATACATATTCACCACTGAATTCGCTGCTAGAAACCTTACACTTGCCAAAATATTCGTTTTTTTTCCAATGTGCAAACCTACATTGTTAAGAAAATTAATTGAAATTTAATGTAATTATTTAGGCCTAGAAGAAAATATGATGAAAGAGTGATGGAACGGAGAAAAATTCTCTCCGGCGCCGGGATTTGAACCCGGGTTTTCAGCTCTACGTGCTGATGCTTTATCCATTAAGCCACGCCGGATACAACCCCGACGCCGGTTAGAATCGTCTCAGATTAAGCTCCATCTCTTGGGTTCCCTCTAGTGGCCGCCCTCTGCACTACGTCATAGATGTCTATGAACGCAGGACCGAAGTCCATACATGTGTAGAGGTGCACTCGAATGAGTGACTGGTTGGCCGGGATCCGACGGTATGGGCGCCGTCTTTAAATCACAAAGTGATTTATTACGCATATCATATATATTGATGTACCGAAGTACATATGATATTTCCATGCAGATATTCTGCGTCATCATATATCCGGCGTGGCTTAGTGGATAAAGCATCAGCACGTAGAGCTGAAAACCCGGGTTCAAATCCCGGCGCCGGAGAGAATTTTTTCTCCGTTCCATCACTCTTTCATCATATGATGACGCAGAATATCTGCATGGAAATATCATATGTACTTCGGTACATCAATATATAGAAGAAAATAGTTACTACGTAACGATAACATTATTCAAGCGATGTTAATTCTCTAAAGGAGAGACTTTTTGCGTCCTGCCTCGAATCGAAGTGGGACCCGTGACTTTTATATGAAAATCGGGACATCTGGCAACCCTGCCCAGGAGGCCTAGTGTTCGATCCCAAGTGCCAGCTATCCTGACTTGGTTTTTCATGGTTTCCCAAGCCCTCCGGAAAAATGCCGAGATAGTACCAATTAAAAAGGGCCATAACTCACTTCCTTCTCGATCGTATAAACTGACCCTTAATCATCACACACTGGAAGTCATTAGCCTTCTGTCCGGCTCAGGTCAGTAGTTCAAATCTGGCCGTAGGTTCTGCCATGTCTCAGAAAACAAGAGAACTACAGAGCACGGATGAATTTTTGTAGTTATTGTTATTTGTATTATCTTTTTTTATGTTCTTGGGCGTAATTGCTTTTTTTGTGTTTATATTCTTTAGGAGGACATAGAAACGAATTTGACTCGAGTGAAGGAGCGACTAGAAAAAGAGACTGCAGCTCATCTGGAGACAAAGCAACGGGTTTCCGAACTAGAATATCGTGCCTCAGAGCTGGACCGACAAGTCAACTGTGAACGAGGAGAGAGGCATCGCTTGGAAAGGCTTGTCAGCTCAGGGAGTCTGCCTGATGATGCCAAGGTAGGCGTCCTGATATAAGAATGAATACCGGTACTAAACTGGTTAGAAAGGTTTAGTTTTGTAATATAAGGTCATGACTAAGTTTTCATTTGTTTTGTAAAAAATATTTATTTATACCATGTTTTATACATGATAGTCAGTCAAAATGCTAGCAAGATGGTGACCCAACCGTAGAACTTATTTTCTTTTAACTATCAACAAATCTAAGCAACAATGATACAGTAGAATCCCTTTTTAACTAATCTCTGGGGGATTACTTTTTTTTTTTTCCTTAAATAGGGGTTTTCGTTAAAAGAGGGTTTACATAAAATGGGAAGAAAAGGCTAAAATAAGTGGTACTAACATGTGTATTATATACCAAATTTTATTATGACCGTTTAATTAGACATACAATTATTACGATGTGTGTTCTTAAAGCAAGTTCCGTTTTCAATTATAGCCGTCGCATCACTGCAATCATTATTTTGCGCATGCGTGTTTTCTTCTTCAGTCCTCAGGCAAGCTGTGCATGCAGTTTCAGAGCTTCAGTCCGTGAGTGTGGTTAGTTGTGATCAGTTGAAATGTTTAAAGTGGCTGTGAGATGCGGTCTGTTATCCTTTTTTTGAATGCGAGAAACATCAAACCAGCTGACATTAATTGTCAACTTTGTGAGGTGTATGGTGATGATGCCATTAGTGATGGAATGGTGAGGAGATGGGTTAGGAAGTTCAACGAGGGCCTGTGCATGATGAGCAACATACCAGTCGGCCATCTTTGATCAATGACGATTTGGTGCGTGCTGTCGATGAAAAAATTCATGAGGACAGGAACAAATTGAATCCCCCCTAAAGCCCGGATTTGGCTCCGAGTGACTTTCATCTCTTCCTGCACCTCGAGAAGTTCCTCTGTGGTCAACGTTTTGATGGCGACGATTAAGTGAAAACAGCAGTGCGGGAGTGATTTGCATCGCAGGCGGGCGAATTCTACAATGAGGGGATAGAAAGACTTGTGCCTCGACTCGATAAATGCCTCAATAATGGTGGAGATTATGTTGAGAAGTAATTGAAGTGTGGGGAATACAATGCAATAAAAATGGCTTGTAAATATCTTCCCGTTTACTTACTACACCCATTTGGAACTTACTTTAAGAACACGCCTCGTATTTACAATATAAATTTCATTATAATATTTTCTAACTCTTCAAATGATGAAGCATGAATGTTGTTCTGTTGGTTGAACCCAAACCATACTGAAACTCGACATTGAAAATGTCTTCATTATTCTCCATAATAAAGTAGTTGGAAAACAAGCTGTTCTGCCATATGTGATAGTGTTGAGGTTTAGCCTCGACATCTCTTATTATTTTCTCTTTCTGTCCGATAGTTTATGTCTTCCATTTAATCGCCATTATAACGATGCATAAACAACATAAACTAACAAAAAAATTTGGAAACAGGATCCACACAACTCGAGAGAACAAAACAATCAAAGCAACCACTCTGTGTAAGCAATTCACAGGGTAGTAGAAGATTAAGACACTCACCTGTACAGACAGTCGACTGGAGGACACATAAATTAAAAAAAAAGAACATTTATTTTAGTGATTTTTCTATTTATATTATCAGTTTCGTTTAATTTCATGGTCTACTCTACATGGATATAGCAACCCACATTTTGTACAAGATTTTAAGGTCGTTAAAGGAAATGTTATTAATAATATAATTATTTAAATAATATTCAGTGATATGAATGAAATGTTTGCTCTCACACATGAAGGTTAATGGAAACACCTAAATATATAATAATGAATAATGGTGTGTCGTTTAATAGTACATTATGCAACGAACCTATAATGATAGTAATTAAGATGCAAGTATGCTTGTTTATGAAACGAGCGCAAGCGAGTTTCATAATTTTCGTACGAGCGTCTTAATTACCATTCTAGGCAAGTTTCATACGACTTTTTATGCTCGATCATATTTCTAACTTGAAATTACTCAGAAGTATACATTTTATTTGTATCTGACAGAAGATCGGAAGTGACCTTGTTCATAGCTCACTGTGGAGATGTGCGCAGACGCGAAAGTATTGATTTTTTCTGAGGAACAATAATGTCATTGACCTTGATGTAATGCAAAGAATGTATAACCTGGAAATTGATTTAGAATTGAAAAACGAGATGACAAATTGAATTTATTTGAATATTATTTACAATTAACGCTAATTATTATAGTAACAGAACATAACCTTCTGCGACAGTATTGGATTTCCAGCCTCCGTGACGTTTCCCTCGTCTTTCGATTGCATATCCGAGAATAATCGAAAACCTGAACTTTAATGAATAGGTGTACTTTAATGACATGCATTAAAGGACTGCTACCAGGTGTATAATTACTACATTTCGGCATGGTCGAGCATAAAAATACATTATCACATGTTGTAGCCTATAGGTCTGCCTGTCTTTCTCTTTTTGTCTAAATCTGTGTCATATTATTACTTCATTTATATTTCCAACAGTTTTTGTATGTAATATTTTAAGGTGAAACTAAGAATTATGAAGTGACAAGTAATATTCCATATGGTATTTTTCTTAATTCTGTATTCTCTTGAAGTGTCCCTCTCTGCTAAGAATCTACACAAAATAAGTGAATTCATTGGCATTATTTTTGTTGCACAGGCTGTGGGCCTGAGGACAGTGGTAACAGATTCAACTTTGGATTTCAATCGATCGTCAGATTTCTCAAATGGACCAGTTCCACCCCCTCCTCCCCCGTTGTCTCAGGCACCTCCACCACCTCCCCCAGTACCTGGCTGTGGACCCCCTCCTCCACCTTCGGCACCTCCTTCAGCACCGATTTCTGCACCCAACCGTCCGGAAGTGCCCAAGAAAAACGTGCCACAACCATCTAACCCCCTCAAGTCATTCAACTGGTCCAAGCTACCCGATGCCAAAGTGACTGGAACCATCTGGTCAGAGCTGGATGACACGAAGCTGTACACTGCCATGGAGCTGGAGAACATAGACAAACTCTTCTGTGCTTATCAGAAGAACGGAGTTGCTGTAAGTGTAGTGGAATCTGTCCCTATTTATTGAAAAATTGTTCAATATCGGTATTTCATTTGGTGACTTCTCTGAACGTTTCATTTTAATATAAATTGTAAGATCAGGCCGTTTAGAAATAATATTCACTAATTGGCTTATATTGTGGAATCCTGGGAAACGAGAATGTGGATGCTTTAGCAAAGAAGGGCAGCACTGCTACTTACAGACCTGTTACTAAATCTACGTATTGCTCTGTGAAGAGATTTATTAAATCTACATACTTAGACTTCAACAAACAAAATTTGATAACTCAATCCCAAGGGAAAAAATGGAACTCCCTGCATCAAAATCCACAGTTGATTCCCGATTTACCACGAAAATCGTCTGTAGCTGCATTTAGATTGGCAACAGGCCATGATTGTTTGGCCAAACACCTGCATAGAATTGGAATATATTAGTCCCCTAACTGCCCATTGTGAAACTCAAACCAAGAAATGGATTCGGAACACCTCAAAATCTGTGCTTCAGTGGCTGGTCATGATAATATCTTTGAAAAATATTGGAGTGCAAGAGGTCAAATGACTTTATTGTCAAATGCCTGGCATTAGAAAACAACAACAACATATTATACTAATTCTTGAAATCAATATTACTATCCATCTTGATGCAGTTAAAGTTTTCGAGTATAATCGAGCTTGAATCCGATTTGCTTAATCTCTTATTGAGTTCAGAACATTCATTACCTCTATTTACTAAATATTAGCTTAGGTTTGACTTAACTATTCCGTGCAATGTAATATTTACCTAATAAATATAAGTAGGTATTTATAAATAAATTTATATGTGAAAAGTAGTGTTGTGGGATTTAATCGATTAATTGGTCAATTTCTGTTGTAAGATTAATCGATCAAAAATATTTAATCGAATAATCGAGTCTATTAAAATTAATCGCTTGTAGTTGATATGAATTATTATTTTGTTAATAAAACCTAATACTAATAATTCCGATAATATTCCTCTCTCGGAAATTGCTTACTTAAAAGCACAATAGTACTATTATTTTGTAACTGCAAGGCAGGTAGTGTAGGGAAAATCTTTGCACAACACTTCAGAAAGAGATGGAAATATGAGGACAGTGACCTAGTCTACCTCTATTTGAAAGTTGAAACACAATGCGAAACCCTTATTAAGTTGTATGGTTTTTCAAGAAAACTTCCACCTTGTTGTCAACTCATCTTCCTAGCATATGAAATAAGTTACATAGGCCTACTTTTACTTTGTTTGGCCAAACACCTGCATAGAATTGGAATATATCAGTCCCCTAACTGCCCATTGTGCAACTCAAAACAAGAAATGGATATGGAAACCTCAAAATCTGTGCTTCAATGGCTGACCATAATAATATCTTTGAAAAATATTGGAGTGCAAGAGGTCAAATGACTTTGTCAAAGCCTGACATTAGAAAACAACTAGCTACTACTACTTTATAAAATAGCCATGTCTACACTGTGTGCAAGTGAGAGCGTAACTATCTTCTTCTCTTTCTAAAATCCGGTAATTCGATTAAAATAGGGGCCAGTCTTCTGTTTCGACCGCTGTAATTTTGCAGTTGCAGTTTCTGTACTGAGTCTAATATGAAGTTAGTGCGTTTAGTTTGATAAAGAAAAAAAAATCAGTTTTCTATGGTTTGTGAAAAGTGTAAACTCCATTATGTCATATGAGAATTTGAGAGGTAAACTCAGTGAAACGTTTGGATTTAAATTGAACGATCATGGAAAAGTGCTTGACAGAAAAATAATTTTTTCGTGTTTAGTGATACAGGAAACATTGTTACTAAACGTAGAGCAGCACTTAATTCGGAGCATGTGAATAGACTCACATGTTTAAAATCATGGATGAAGCAGTATTAACTAGATGAGTCTTCATACTTTTTGTTATGTATGTTTGTCTCGAAAATTCCCGGAGAAATTGACACAATAAATTATAAGCCTCATAATAAATATGTTGGTAAGTAATTAAAATAGTTATTTTGTAATATAACGATGCAATATATACAGATATACAACACCGAACACAAGTTAAATTTAACAATAATTGTGTATTGCAGTATATTAAAATATTTTTTTCAACTCTATCAAAACTCGATTAATCGATTAAATTCAAATAGTTAATCGATTAAATATTTTGATCGATCAACAGCACTAGTGAAAAGTGAAATATAACGTATTTTAGTGAATTTAAAATGCTTGCATATATATATTCTTTTTCGCATTGGCTTTAAGTAGAGAAATTATTCAATTTGCGTATGCCAGAATCACTAATGCATATTAGAAAAGTCGATAGCGTACGTGTGGTAGTACAGTAACCTTACATAATTTTTGCTGGTATTATGTTCATCAGATTTATAATTTTATTTCATACTCTTACATTCTAAAACACTATCCTATGCGTAGCATACAATAATTTATCTTATGCTTAGTTCAGTACATAATAATATTTATTTAAGGTGCTGGTCTCTATAGAAGACCCTATGGCCTTAAATCTGCCAGTATCTATACTAATAATAAATCGGTAGCCAAAATTTTCCTGGTAATTTTCGATTTTACAAAAATAATTGGTGTTAACATGTATAATTAACCATCCTGAAACCGAAAATCGCTTTTTTGAAATTTTTGTTTGTATGTCTGTCTGTCTGGATGTTTGTTACCTTTTCACGCGATAATGGCTGAACCGATTTATATGAAAATTGGAATATAAATTAAGTTCGTTGTAACTTAGATTTTAGGCTATATGACATTCAAAATACTTTATTTAAAAGGGGGATTATAAGGGGGCCTGAATTAAATGAATCGAAATATCTCGCTTATTATTGGTTTTCATGAAAAATATTACATAACAAAAGTTTCTTTAAAAATAATTTCCGATAAGTTTTACTATGTACAAAATTTTGATAGGACTGATATTTAATGAGATAAATGAGTTTTAAAATTACAATAACGCCATCTAAGGCGCTGTACTGAAATAAAAACAATTGACTTCGTCTATAAGGGGCCATGGACAACAACAATCGAAAGCTATTAAACATAGCCTACAGAGAATGTTTCTTTGTATGTATGAAGTAATATCGGAAGCTAATTAATTGTTTAATTATTATTTCACCATTGGAAATTGTAGTTTCTCTAGATGGACATAATTCTGCAATGTTATTACAGTAACTTCTGAAACATATAGCAAGTAATATAAAATATACACATTAAAACTAAATGATATGTCAATCTTCATTAAACTATGTTTGCATGTAATAACAATTCAGAAACATGTTAAAGGAATTGTCATTGCACCAAATGATTGCTCTCTGGACCAAAATGACCGCATTTTAATTATTTAAATACAATTTAAATTAAGTAACATATTAAACGATTTATCCTTCTATCAAACACGAATGTTCCCTGGATCAAACGTCCTATTTTAATTATGTAATTACTTTATATTTATTTCTAACAGGTGCAGCGGAGCGCACGGGTATGGCTAGTAAATAAATAAATATTATTATTATTATCATCATTGTTATTGTTACTGTTGTTGTTGTTATGATCTATGTTATGAAAAAAATGTTTTAAAAAGACTATTTTAAATTGGAATGCAATGAATGCATCTTGTTTCAGAACGATGGATCAATAGAGGATTTACGCCAAATTGGAAAGAATAGAACTAAAATCTTGTCCGTAATAGATGGAAGGAGGGCGCAGAACTGCACAATCCTGCTCTCCAAGCTCAAAATGTCGGATGAAGACATTTCTAAGTAAGATCTAATCTACCATATTAAATTAAATTATATTATATTTTTTTTACATAATTATGTTTCAAGTTTTGGGATAGATTAAGGAACATACTTGAAATGAATGTGAAGTATAGGCCTAGTTGTCACAAAAATCTTACAACTTACATCCAGAATTTTTTTATGTTCTCTAAATGAAACCTGGTGACTCTTTCTGCTGTGTTCAAACTACAAACGTTTTATTTCACACTTCGTAGGAATAGAATACATATAAGTTCAGAATGTCATTTTTGCAATGAACGCCGATCATCTGCATAAAGTGTTTAGGTCTGAAGAGTACTTCGATGCATTTGGAAGGTACTTTAAGCTGTTCGTAATTTTTCCTCTTTTCGCTTGCAGTATTCATTATCTATTCTTTTTTATTTAGTAGTGATAATATTAAGCTTTTTCAACTGCATTTTGAGTGAGGCAAATATTCAGAAAACAATTGCTCTATTCAAAGAACAGTATTATTAGGTTCTTAATTGAGAATTTTACTCTCTAGCTTCAGATTATTTTGTCATATTAAATCCTAAAGTAGTCTTGTATCAGCTATTCTGATCATCTGTTCACATTCAGTCTGTGATTACTATGACTGATCTGATTTGTTTGCTTCAATTAGTTTTACGTAAGTGTGGCTATAGATTTTCATATTCCAATATGAGACTAATCTTTCATTTGATATTACGTTAAGTTTCATAAGGAAACTTCCTGTTTAGAATTTGATATGTTTGTCTGTTTATGTTTTTACATATTTTATGCACATTTCTTATGAATAAATAGCATATTTCTTTGAACTTTAATTTTTCTATTACCGTAGAAGTGGGTAAAGTCAATCATTGGGTGTATAATCGATCATTTGCGATTTTTATTGAAAATTATATATTTTCTCAGTTACTTGTTAAAATTTTGTTATGCTGACTTCATTGCCTGTCATTGCAAATGTAAGCGAGAGGGACAACAAAAAGCCTGCGCATGCCAACAATGGGAACACTGTGTAATTACCGTTGAAGTGAAAATTGTTATTTTCGACTTTTTCTCTTAAACGAAAACAAAGTCTTACAAACTCTAAATTATCGTCAGCAGTGAAAGGAGACAGGAAGTATACGTAAGTATTTTTCATTGAGACTGTATCATGAAATAATAGTTTTACAGTTCGTAAATGTTAGTATTGAGTATTTTAAGAAAACTTGTACCTTTCTAGGGTTAAATCGATCATGCCATTGACCTACTCGAAGCAGCTGGAAGAATAAATTTTTCACCAGAATACTTCCAACGAACACTTATAAACAGAAAAGTGTCATAGTATAGCTTATATTGATGGGATAGTGGGGAAAGAGGAAGACGAAATTATAGTGAATTTCTTGCGTAAGAGAAGCACTGCTAAAGGAACATATTTTGTACACCCCTCTGTACCTGACTATGGGAACAACGTAGTTTCTAAAGTGACATGAGGAGGGGAAGATTTCAAATAACATCTGATATAAACCTAAGCAATGTTGAATTACATTTTAGATTATAATTGAAGGGTGGTATTTCAATGTAAATTTTGAATTCTTAAATCTTTGTTTGTTGGTATGTGAAGTATTAAAATGTGTTTTTATGTTTTATAAGTTGGCAATCATAGTCACGTTTGTGCAGTGGAGACTAGTGATGGGCGAAGTTGTTCTTTTCCCGGAACAGTTCCGACGGTTCCGGTTCCGAAAAAATACTATGTTCCAAATAACAGTCACCAGTGGTGATGAGTCGGAGTTGTTGAGTCGTTCAAACGAACGGTACAGTACCCTCCCTCTTCACCATAGACAAATAACACCATGCAGCTCACACTGGAGCACTCATAGGCATGACATAGTACACATTCTTATCTATAGATGGCACTGCAATGCACATTCGAATCGATTTTGGAAAATTGCTGTGCATGCGGACAGAACTCAAAAGCTTAATGTTAGTAATTACACAGCTGTTGACTACGAGGACAGAATACAACACTTTGTTTTCGTACATAAAGTTATAAAGATATGGTAGCCAACTAAAAAAAAAAAAAACAAATCATTAATTTTTATTTTTACTTTTCTTAATGCACAGTTATAATAATAATAATAATAATAATAATAATAATAATAATAATAATAATAATAATAAATATTACAATTTCATAAATAAAAAAGATATATATTGGCAGTACTGAAACCTGGAAACCCCGCAGTGGGTTAGTAAAATGTTGGAATCGCATCTTTACCAAAGTGTAATTTAAACTTCGCATTAAACATCGCTTTCCAAATCAGTACTTATATGGGTAGTTTCCAACAAATAATGCTACAACATTTTTGTCGTTCTTTGATAACAGAGAAGATAGCACAAAAACTTGTGCTTGTCAGACTTAACCTCAACAAACGACATACAGACATTGTAACTAAACCTCTCATTACCATTTACGACTTTAACCTTTGTATAGAATCAGCTGATCAATGAATTAATAATAGTATGCGTACTTTATGACTTTGTAGAATGTTTATAAAACAGAATTAGTCAACTAATGGTGAAATAAACCATAAAGCGGGAATGAATATTACAGATTATTAAATACTTACTATAACATTACAGATGATTGGCCAGTCTTACAAATGTTGATATTAAAGTTGGCGCCACCGCAAGGATTTCAATTTCCATGCGCCCCCCTCCAACCACGTGAGAGTTTCAAATACCAACTTCATCCAACGAAGTTCCAAGTACAACATAAAGAACAACGAAAACAGTGTAACTGCTGCTGTCATTGGTTCATCGGAACAAGCTCCGACGTTCCGACTGTTATCTCGGAGTCGGAACATACCTTGTGCAACGCGTTACTGCGAGCCCGCAACAGCTGGGCAAGTGAGCAGCTCGGAGTCGGAACACTGTTATTTCGGAACAGGAGGTTCCGACCTACTGTTCATTTTTGCAACAGTTCCGAGGGAGTCGGA